>NC_064811.1:6694852-6793885 GCF_023721935.1 Panthera uncia
GGGGGGGGGGGGGGGGGGGGGGGGGGGGGAGCGGTGTCACCAGGCAGAATTTCAGATCCACCTCGGACAGGCGTGGTCCCTCCCAGGGCTCTGAGCCACATGTGACTACGGAGCCACAGGCAGAAAAAATGTGTTGCATTAAATAAAACTTATGGAGAATAGTTTCACCTGTTTTTAAAAAGGGGGGGGGTGCTAGGAAAGCGTGAAGGCCACATGAGGCTCCACTACACTGCCCACCATGGGCGGAGAATCTACCCTGCTCAGCGTTTGGTGCAAGGGGGTGAGGAGGGGGAAGGGAAGTGCCGTGGTCTGAGTGTTGGCGTCTGCTCCCAAAAACCGCATGCTGAAAACCTAGCGCCCAAGGCGACGGTATTAGGAGGTAGGACCTTAGAAGAGCTGGGGTCACGAGCGGGAGCACTGCTCCTGCCCCCCGCGTGAGGCCCGACGAGAAGTGTCTGACCTCGAAGAGCCCCCCCACCCCTCCAGCCACACCGACCTCGTCTCCGGAGCTGTGAGCAGTCGCTCTGTGGTTTGAGCCGCCCAGCCTGTGATGCTTTGGCACGGAGGCCCAACGACTAAGACAGGAGGAGAGGTCAAGAGTGACCCCCGTGCCCTGTGGACGGAGACCACCTATTCTCACGCTGGGAACACGAGCGTGCTTGGTCGCTCGTGTCCGGCAGGGGCCGGCAGAACGCAGCAGACGGAACCGTGCCTCCCGGCCAACTCCCCGGAAACAGACGGGACACTCAGGCCCGGGGAGCCGAGGCGGGAGCGAGAGTCACCTTGGATCTTGACCCTGGTCTCGGGGTCACTCAGGGTCCAGACGTACACCATCATGTCCATGCCGCCGGACGCAAAGTGTTCGTTGTCTGGGGACCAGGCCAGGCAGACGATCTTTGCATGGTGTCCATAAAAGACGTTGTTCTCCTAGTCGCGGGGTGAGAACAGAAAGGTGGTAGTCAGGGTTCAGGCCAGAGTGGCGTGTGTCACCTCGCCCGGCCCTCGCGGTGACAATGAGGGTCGACTTCAGAGGCGCTTTCTCTGCCAGGCACTGTGCACGTCTCACGGACGCCTCAGAAGAACCCGCGGTGCCCGCTGCTCTGTGAGAGGAGGAAACTGAGGCCCAGGAAGGAGCGCCCCAACATCAAGCAGCAGCCACTGCGTCCCCTGGGCCCCCTGCATCACAGCACTTATCCTGAAGCGCTAGATGTGTGTGCGGTCCACACTGAGCCCTTGGCCCAGCGAGGGGACAGGAACACCTGCCGAGAAACAGCCACCCAGGCTCAAAGGGGTCCTGCTCCGTGCAGGCAGCACTCAGTGAAGTGAATGCTCGGGGCAGAGGGAGGCCGGCCTGCCTCTCCCCTCACACACTTGCCCTCTACCCTGGAGCCCAGGCTGGGGGCAGGGGCCCGGACAGAGGCTGTGAGCTGGACGAGGCCTAATGCTTCCCTTGATGCTTTAGGAATGCTTTTCCTTCAGAGCACTCCGTTTTCTTATTCCCTAGAAAGGGTCCACCTGATGGTGATTTTCTTTCCCAAGTGTGCCTGGTCTGTGCACTGCTGGTCCCGCTCCCGAGGACCGCTCACTTAGCAGGCCGTGAACCAGACCTGGGCGGTATAGAGACGAAGTCATTTACATAGAGTCTGAGGAACGTGGTCAGGGGGCCGAAGGAAATCTGGGAGGCGGGGTGTTATGTCCGTGGAGGTCCGGGTTCCAGGCGTGTGCCTGACTCCAGCGTATACCTGCATTTGCTCACACCTGCCGTCAGAAGTGACGTTACGGGAAAGACATCAACTAAAAGGAGACTCCCCTCTAGTTAACGATACATAAGCCTAAGTATTTACGGGGAAACATACGGACGTCTGTAGTTTACTTTAAAACCACCCAAAATGAAGATGAAAACGACTGGATGGATGAGGGGACACAGCGAGACATTAATGGCAGAATCTAGATGGTAAATTCTTCAGCCTCTGCCATGTTCCAACCCATCCTAAGTGCGGGGGCTGGCACACTGAAGGGCCCAGGGACCCGGAACCCCCCAGCCAGTGCCCCCTGCTGTGGCCACAGACAGCAAGCGACAGAACCCCTAGCTGAGCTCAGTCCCCTGTCTGTGAACCGGGGCGAACAGCTCTGGGCCCGAGTTCTCCCCACGATGAACGCTCCCGCCCCTTGGCTGTGAAGTTCCTTGGCTGTCCTCCCAGGCCCAGGCACGTCTACCCTCGCTGAGCCGCTGCCCAGCTTCCTACCCAACCCCCCCCCCCCCGCCCTGCCCCCACACGAACAGTGCTGGGATGATCAGTGTCCACCTTCCCAAGACTTTAAATGGCAGTGAGACTCCAGAGGAAAATCTAGTCTCAGCCCTTTGACCTTGGCGAAAAAGAAGGTCCCTGAGACAAGGAGTCACTTAGCCAGGCAATCCGGGTGACCGATCGGTCTGTCTTCCCAGCACGCCTTGCCGGTGCCCGGGGCCCTTCCTGGCAACCGTTCTGCCTCGTTAACCAGCCACAAGCTCCTGGACGACAGGGTGTATCTCCCTGCCCTACGTCACTCAGCTCTGAGAGCATGGGTGCCACGTGGTCTTGGGCATCCGTGGCTCCCCACTCGCCATCTGCACCGCCCGGCACGGGGACAGAGCCGCGTGGCCCGCCCACTCACCGAGTAACCATCAGCGACGCTGAAGACCGTGACCACTTTGCTGGCATCACACACGGCGAGGAAGGCGCCATCGTGGGAGTATGCCACATCGGTCACAGGGCCCTTGGCCTCCAGGAGCTTGCCCTCGTCCTTCAGCGTGGTGCCCAGGATGGAGTACAAGCGGACATTCCCATCCTGCAGGACAGAAGAGCGGCAGGTCACTTCCCGTTGTGTGCACACGAGTGCACACAGGCGTGTGCACACACACACACACACACACGCACGCACGCTCCTGACACCCTCCTAAAACCTCTCAGCAGTTCCCAGGGCTCGCTCAGCACAGTGGGAAGAATTACTCGGGAGGGTAATTGAAATGCAGAATGCTAGGCACCCCCAATTCTGACTCTGTGTTTGGGTGCTCAGGATTCTGCCTTTTTTCATAAATGTTCCAGTAAGTTCTAACACAGGTGACCACAGGCCAAGCTCTGAGAATGACCTATACATGACAGCACTCCAGTGAGGGCCCTTGGTCTGGCTCTGTCCCCTCTGGCCACACTGCCTGTCCCTTGTGCTCTGTCCCTGCCCTGCTTCCTTCAGGTACCAACTCACTCCGACCAGGCCCCTGCTCTGTCCAGCCTGCTGTTGCCTAGGATGCCCTGTGGCTGCCCTGGGAGGCAGATGGAGGGCCAGCCCGCCCCCTCGGGGCAGTGGAGCTGTCAGTGTGGCACAGACAATCTCAGGTCTCCTAGCTATGTCCACGACGCACTCCTCTCTGCCTCTAACATGGGAGGAACAGCCACGTCCAGCCCCCACAGGGTTCCTGAGCACGGGAGTCCCGGAGCTCACGCGACAAGCCCATCCAATGCCTAATGCAGCAGGGGTCGGGGCTCCACGTCTCGTGAGCACACTGCCCACGAGGAACACATTCCAGCGAAGGAAAAGCCTGTGTTCACAGATGGCACATGAAGCACATCCTGGGAGGCCCACACCGATGTCCACTACTGGGCCAAGCACGTGATGGGACAGCCACCTGCTGCAAGGTCATCAAAATAAACCAAGACGGCTAGTGTGTGTGAGACGTGGGGAAACTCGGTATAGACATACGTATGTCCTGTGCCATCATGGCGATTCATAGGCCAGGAGTGGTAGACAACCAGGAAAGATGGAAGCTGCCGAGGCCTCGGGGTACCAGCTGAGGGGACGACAAACTAGCCATCTTTCTTTTCAAGAGAAACAGTAAAGGTCTGATAAGCAGGGCACAGCGGTACGGCCTTGCAGGGGGAACACCAGGTTCAAACCCCACATCTGACCTTGACCTCCTACCCCGGGACCATGGCTGTGAGCTCCTCCCTAAAAAGGTGAAACCTGTTTCTCAGAACCTGCCAGAGGACAGCACCTGGAAAGGAACGGGGGACGGGCCCAGGAAAGACCACTGGGACTGCAGGTGCGCCGGCCGACGGAGACGGTGTCTGGGCCGGGTGGGAGCCCTGTGGGAACCGCCGGGGCTGTGGCCCAGTCCCGGCCTTGGGCTGCCTGGTGGGAGGAGGCGCGGTGCGCCCCGTGGAGGGGCAGCCGCGCTCACAGGGACACGTCTGCTGCCGCACGGACAGGCAGCAAGGACAAGTGGAGTGGCCAGCGTGGAGCTGATGCACCCCACGCGCCAGGTGCAAGCCACGCCCCCAGGCCAGCCTTTCGACCCTCACGCCGGATCCATGAGGACGGCCGAGCGCCTGTCGGTGGGCAGCTGATGCCCGGGTCCTCAAGCGGCTGGGGAGCAGGCGGCCCCTGGCCGGTCTCTGACACGGAGGCTTCCTTCCCTGGAGGCACGAAGGTCTGCCGGACCTCCTCCGCCAGGGGCCCCCCAGGACCAGACGGGAAGAAGGGAACCGGTTTGCCTCGGCCTGGCGGGCAAACACCGGGCCCGCGGCTCTAGGTTTAGAGAGCGGGAGCGCCACACGGTGCAAGACAGGGCCAGCACTGAAGGAAAACCCTGAACCTATCGGGTCAGCGCTGCTTCCGAGGCGCTGAGCATCTTCTCGTCACGCTCCCTTCTACAACCTGCAAGCCCAGCTCATCCATGCCGGTCCTCTCAACATGCCAAGTCACGTGTGCCCCAAGTACTCACGTGGCCGATGGCTCCTGCCGCAGGCCCTCCGGCCCAGTACCACCCCACCTGAGCTCACTGCCTGGGGCCCCCACCACTCCCCTCCCGTCCTGCCTCGGGTCAGCCCTGCGCTCATATGGCTCGTGTCACCCCCAAACCACCCAGACGAGCCAGGGCAGAGGACGTGAGGGACGGGAGCCTTACCGCGCCCCCGACAGCCACCGTCTCACCGCTGGGGTGCACCGCCACGACTTCGGGCTCGTAGCCAGGGTCGTCGATGCTGAAGCACTTCTTCTGATCTTTGAGCAGGACGATCTGAAAAGCACAGTCCACCAGTCAAGGTGCAGTGGCCAGGGTCAGATTGCTCGGCCCTGCTCTGAGCTCTGTCCCGAAGCTCGCTGGGGGGCGGGGGCCCTGGGACCCTGGTTCCGTGCGCCCTCCCTTGCTAGCCGTTGGGGACAGGGACAGTTCCTGGTCACGGTATCACAATACCAGCTGCTGTCACCATCGCCACGTTACTGCCATTGCCACTACGAGCACCCACTCCTCGGGAAGCCATCTGCCATCTGAACTCCCTTCCTCGTTACACAGTAAACGAGCCTTGCCGAACAGCGTTCTCACGAGGTTCAAGAGACACAAACGTTTGGCTCTAAGGCAACACTGGGAACGAACGGGACACACGACGATTCTCAGTTCTGGTTTCCCAGGTCCAAAGAAACCCCCTTCGCAGCTCCGATCTGCAGCGTGTGAAACCTCCAACGTGTCAGACGGGCGTCCCCCGCGGCTGGGGAGACGGTGTTGGTACCCGTCTTACCAGACAGAAAACCGGGCCCCAGGGGTGGGCGCCAGCGGGCAGAGAGCAGAGCCAGGCCCACGTCCACGGAGGCTCTTTCCCCCCAACAGGCCTCCTCCAGAGCGCGCCTGGTCCCAGGGAGCGGGAAGGACAGCGCGCGCGGGTGGCACACAGAGAGGCGGCTGGAGGCGCCCCACCGCGCCCCCTGGCAGCACGTCCCTGCTTTCCTCGGACTCCGTCGGGGGCAGGACGGAGTCCTCAGGCAGGGCTGAGCGCCTGGGCGTCCCAGCCCCACCGAGGGGCTCCGCACACAGACCTACTCAGCCTCCCAGGCTAAAAGACGCTGGAGGTGCCTCAACATTATCAAATATAGTCCCCGCCAGAAGCAAAATAGCCGCTGAAGTTCACGCAGCGTGTGCCACAGCCTTGCCAATGGTGCTGCACGCTCTGTGGGCCCCTCCCCCACCCCGGAGAGGGCACCGTCACCCCACCCACCGTGCGAGGAGAAACGGGTACACCCAGAGCCACAGGTCTGAGGCCTCACAACTCGCAAAACCAAGCTGTGGGGCGCCTGGGTGGCTCAGTCAGTTAAGCCACCATGATTTCGGCTCAGGTCATGATCTCGCAGTTCGTGAGTTTGAGCACCGTGTCGGGCTCTGTGCTGACAGCTCAGAGCCTGGAGGCTGCTTCGGATTCTGGGTCTCCCTCTTTCTGCCCCTCCCCCACTCATGTGCTCTTTCTCAAAAATAAACATTAAAAAAAAATTTTTAATAAAAGACAGGAAAAAAACCAAAATAAACCCAGAAAACAAACCACCAAGCTGGGACGCACATCCGGGCCCACAAGACCTCAGCGTCCCCGGCTAGCACAGCGTACCTCCTGCCATCTGGTGGGGACCCTCTGCCGCCCTGCACCCCCACTCGCTCCTTGCCTCCCCTCTTGCCACCAGCTCACTGGCCTGTTCCCAGACAGCATGGCCCTGATCTGGGACAGCTTTGTCTTCACCCCACCGCACCCTGGCCCGAGCTGCCAGCTGTCCCCCCCGCCCCCCTCTCCAGTGGCTTCTGCTTCTGGTGTCCTATGGGGTGAGGGCCAGGGGAAGAGGAGCAGGTGGGTGGGTGCCGGTACCCTCACTGAGACATGAAAATGCACCTGAACAACCTGCCCCTGTCACCCGCCCAGCAGGTGTGGGCACTGGGTTTACCCGACGGGGGAGGCCTTAGGAGCGTGAGCATCTGAGACGAGGCTGGACCCTGGCTGTTTCCTGACCTAGAATCACAGCCCCCTTCTGGCATGTTCCGCTGACCCTACGGCCTGCACTGGGGAGTTCAAGAGAAGCTTCCTACCCGGAGTGGGGGAGGGGCAGGGCCAGGGCAGCAGCGGCACGGCACGGAACGACGCTGTGCTCCGTGGCCCCCCTGACCCGCTTGCACACGCCTCGCCCCCGTGAGCCTTGGAGGAGGGCCTGTCAGGACGGCCCTCCGCAGGCAGGAAACTGCCGCCTGAGGCCCTGCCACAGAGCCCAGCCCCGCCCATCCTTCTGGAAGGCTGCCTCTCCGTGCCCCCTCCCCCGCCCCCTCCCCCGCCCCACAGCGCTCCACGCGGTTCACTCCAGCAGTTCTCCCACTGACCACCCAGGCTGCCTGGTAATCGCCCGGCCGAAGTTCCTGTTATCTGGGACGCGGAAGTCCGTTGGCGCGGCACGGGGTGGGGCGGCTACTCGGAGCGGCTTCTCTAGCAGGGCTGTCGCTCCTGCCATCGGGGACCCGCTCCTGGCTCGGTCACTCCTGCCCTCCCTGATCTACATGGCGGGACGCCTGGGTCTGCGGACACGCGCCGCCTGTTTCGGAGCAGGACGTGGTATGGAGCGGGTCAGGCTGGGGTCTCAGTCGAGAGACCAGAGATGCTGACATGCTGAAAGATCAGGTGTGTAGGTGGCCCGTCTTGAACAGGAACCCAGGCTGCACAGCTGGAATGGCCCAGGTGCCCCGGCCATCACGCAGCCTTGGGGAAGAGAGCAGACTACTGTCTGCCTCGGCCTCGTTTACGAACTTACACGGGCACGAGGGGCCGGACCCACACGTCCTCGAAATCCTCCCCGTGAGCTGTCAGGGAGGGAGGAGAAAAGCAGAACCCAGAGAGGGCGACGAACGTGCATGGAATCACACGGCTCCAGGGCTCGGGGCTGGGATGTGAACTCCTGTCGTGAGGAGGACGCCGCCCCTGCTGTGCCTCCAGCAGGCCTTGTGGGCCGATGGACACGGGGGGTGCCGTGGGAGGCCGGACCCCGGTGCCAGGCCGAGACTGGGTCGAGCAACGGCTCCCTGTTGACTCAGCCAACCCGGTGGTTCCCCCTCCCATCCCCCCACTTGCAAAGGCATACGAAAGCCTTGTCAAGGCTGAGAAATCTAATTCCTGAAGCCTGTGGTCTGTGGGTGTTGGCAGTAATGTTACCCCCCTTTCTACCCCGGGTCAAAGAGAAACAAACATGGGAACTGTGTTTTGCTAGCAATCTATCAACAAGGTCTTGTTGTGACCCGTTTAGAAGGTACACAGAACTAAATGTTTTGGCTGGCAGCGATCATGTGAAACCTGTTTATTCTTAGAATGACCTGATCCATAAGAGTCTTGATACAAAAGATTGTGTACAGCAACAATAAAGCCGTCACTTGGGCCATCAGCCCAGGGGACCCTCCTGTTCCCAAACTGGCTTCTGTTCTTTTTTTTGTCTTACGTTCCCCTACCCTCAGGACCCTGATCTCGGTGTTTGTTGCGCCGGTCGCAACAGGATGCCTGATGCGCGACAGCTGCCCAGGTACGAATCGCAGCTCTGCCCTCCGTCTGCCGCAGACCGTGGGCAAGAGCTTACCCTCCTTGTGCCTCTGTTTCCTCATCTATAAAATGGGGATGATGCTGTCCTAGAGGACAGGACTGCTGAGGACCGACTGAGCGAACACACGTGCAGTGCTCGGTACAGACAGGTGTCAGAGCTCCTGTCAAACGGGAGAGCAGCACAGCTCGGACCTCAGACCTGGCGCTCCGCCGCTCCCTCTGGCCAGACCGACGCGGACCTACCTGCCCGATGCACACGACCACGGCGTAGCCTCCAGGGCCCACAGCCACGCACTTGGGTTGGACGTCCAGCTTCACAACCCCCTGCCCGCTGTTGGAGACAAGGGAAAACGCATTACACCCGCCTCACGGGGGCTCAGTGTGCGTGTTAAGCACACCACACACTCATTGCACACCCGAGCAACTCGGGGTAGGAAGTGAAAGCTCTACTCCGTCCGTGCCACAGGAGCCACGAGCGGAGACCTGGGACCACAGAGGAAGGACCCTTTCTGGGACAGAGACCAGAGATCACACAGGGGCTGGTGGCAGGCAAGAGGAAGTAAGGAAGGGGGCCCCTGACGAGCTGTCGGCCCCCATCCCTGGCGTTCCCAGGGCACAGATTGAACTGAGCCCACCCCTCAGGCCAGCAGCCACACAGCCACTCTGCTCAGCACGGTGACCCTTCCGAAGAAGCTGGCACGTTCATGGGTGAAAATCCTGTGTTCGCTTTTGGCGGACGCCCTGAAACCATGCCCTAGGGGAACTTGCACACACACACCCCTGTGACCAGGCCAAATGCGAGGTCCACGTGGCTCGGGGTTTCCCTCCGGTGAGGCTCAGGGCGCCGCACCGCGTGCAGCTCCCGGGAAGGCTTTCACGGGGGCCGTGCTGATGCGGGGTCACTACGGGGCAGCACGGAGGGCGGCTGGGGCCTGGACGCCGGGCTCTGGGCCAGCTTCTGCCCTTTACCGTGAGGCTCGGCTGACTCCAGGCCCGGTCCTGCCAGGTGCGGGGGGGACACACCGCATCCAAGTGAGGGTCACCAGCATGTCTCCAGGAGCCTGGAGGGACGGGGGTCCGCACACGGAGCACAGTGGGGAGGCAGGGGGTGGGGGGAGACAGGTGCCCCATCCGTGCTTCTACGAGCCAGACCTTGCTCTCCTTCCTCCCCACTGTGCACGGGAAGCTACAGGCTATTTGCTAACAGCCGCTATCCCAGCTCCGGGGCCGGCCAGTTCAAGACCCCAGAGCCAGACGAAACACCACCGCCTTTCACTCAGATCACCTGGGTGCCTGTCTGTCCTCTGGAGCCACCTGCCACGTGCCAGGGGCCTTCGAGGGCCTTGCTGGGCCTTCCCAACAGCCCACAAGGCAGCCTCGTCTCCTCTGTTGCCTTCCTTCGCTGTTGAGGAACAGAATGAGGAAGGCACTCGGGCTGAGATGTTCTGCCTACTTCCCAGGCAGAGTCTACACCCATCATGGTCTACGTGGGCCACCTGGACTCTAACCTGGCCCGTGGCCGAAGGCCTGGCCCCGGGAGCCTTTGGGGACAGTGCTGAGAAGAGCCACGTGTCATCGGCAGCACTAAGCTCTGCAGGCAAAGGGCCTCCTGTTCCAGGGCGCGCGCTCCGGCCCCGGCCCGCTCACCTGTAGTCCCTCAGCATGAGGTTGGTGTACCGCACCGTATCGTCCATGCTGCAGCTCACCAGCTGCCCAGACTCGTCCACGGTCATCCTGGACACCTGGTTCGTGTGGCCCTTGCCGGCGAAGGAGTCGTTCTCCCCGGTCTCTGAATCCCAGTAATGTGGGGCGGGGGGTTAAGGAAAGGCCACCTCCAGGAGACGGTGCAGGCCCCACTGGGGAGGCCTGGCCATCCCTCGCTTGGGGCAGCATATTCGGGACAGGACCGTGGGCACGGGGCCCGAGGGGAAGCCCAGGGCGAGTTTACGTCTCAATTCCAGGACAGGCGTTCTGGTGTCGCAGCGAGCAGGCCACTGAGGACACGCTGAGTTACAAACAGTGCAACCTGAGGCCACGGGAGCCGATCATGGGACCGCACCAGTCCCCACCAGCTGACGGTGTGCGCGGGTCACAGCCCCCCCCGTGACGGGCTCCTGCAGCGAGGGGACGGGGCCCTGCCAGAGTGGAGGCTGGCCAGTAACTTGTCACCAGGACGGGACGCTGTGCGGCTGAGCCCATGCTGCAGCCTGCTTTCTGCGGCGGGCCATGCAGCCCGGGACTGTTGGCAGGAGACTGGTCCCTCCCCACGCAAGCTGATGGCCAGCTAGGACCGCCACATAACAGCCCGGGGCTGACCCACCTGGCAGGGCAGGTTTATAGACCGTGGGTTTGGGGTGTTCCGGTAGAAGATGTGTTTTAAGCTATGGGACTTCTCTTTCATACGAACAATCGCAAATCTCACTTTAAATGAAGATCATCACCCCCATCAGAAAGCTACAGTTGTGCTCCACTGTTGACATGCTCTTGTGATGGAGACCCTAGCCCTCCATACCCGAGGGAACATTAGTACCTGGGAGCCTTGGGGGTTCATGTCGGTGTGCTCCGATGCCGGGGCAGACCTGGAAGGGGAGGGGGGCCACACCAGGGCAGCTGAAGATGGCACGCTGCTCCAGGAGAGACAGATTCTAGAGCCTTCTCTGCCTCTGATTCTAATGCAGCTCCCACCGTATGCCACCCTCCTTACATTTGACGGGGTAGAGAGTGACCTATGTGCCCCCTCCCCCGGGGTGTGGGGAGACCTCCCTAGCCGGATCTCTCCCCTGAAAACCGCAGAGCCTTGGAGAGATGAGCCGGCTTTGCAGGGGTGAGGAAGGAGCACGCAGTTCCGGGACAGCCCCTTCCAGGAGCTAAGAAGCACGCAGACTAGGAAAGTCCACACAGGGGCAGGCCTTTCACACGGCGCCAGCAGCTGGATGACCTGCCCGGGCCCCACCCAGCACCCTATGGACCGCAATCCTGAGGGGGAGGGGCTACCGGCCCCAGGCCACAAACAGTGCGGCTGTGAGGGCAGCTTCACGTGCTTCCAGAGAAAGTCTCCAGGGACCGTCAGGAACCTCACCAGAGGGAGAAACAGGCTCCAGTCCCTTGCTGCCCACAAGCAGTGTGAGTCTGCGGAAGGCCCTGGAGCGTTCCGAGCTTCAGTCTTCCATTTTTAAAACAAGGGGACCGTCCTGAAAGGTTCTAGCTTCTGCTGAATTCTAAGACTCCTGACTCACTGCTTATGAGAGGGATCGGGCCGCTCAAGGGGCCCACGCAGAAGAGAGGCAGCTTGGTCCAGAGTTCCATCCAGAGCCACTCCCAGCCGCCCAGGAGAAAGTGACACCCGCCAGGTCTGGGCTGCAGCCTTGTCCCCAGTGTGGACACGGCCCGTCTGAGCAGCCAGGGCTGGCTGCGCCCTGCTGCTGCCACCTGGCTGTCCTTGCCTCTGGCTCCGCGAGGACAGAAACCTCCCACGTCTCCTGCCAGCGGCCCCACAGCCAGCTCTGTGAGTCAAAGGATATTAATGTGTCCATCGTGGCTCCCGGAGTAGATGTAGGACTTGCCTCCGTTTTTGTGCACCGTCAGACACTGGATTGACTTGCTGTGACCCTGTGGGGGACACGGACGGGGCAGGGTGAGCGCAGAGCACAGCACCTGCCGCTGCAACTTGCCAGCCACCCTCTACTGACTGACACGCGTCCCTGGGTGACAAAGAGGCGGAAGACCCTCGACACTGCCGCTGACGTCAGTGGCAACACCCGGCGGCCCCCCCGCGTGCCTGCAACGCCTCCCCAGAGCCCCGGTCGGCTTTATCCCCAGCTGACTGAGCAGGTGACAAAATCGTATCGTGCAGCCTCTTCCCTCCTAGTACCTCAGCTCAACCCGGGCCAAGGACAGGATCTAAGGGAGCCCAGGAGCCAAGAGCCTCGTCTCAGTAGCGCCCCCACAAGGGGGAAATGCTGCTCACACCTGTGGAGCTGCAGCAGCTAACAGACGGGTCTCGGCGCTGGGTCTGGCGCTCAGAGGCGGGTGGAGAGGCGTCCGGGCCACCCAAAGAGACCCAGGCAGTCCTGGGGTGCTGCTGACAGCCTATTCTCTTCCCAGACCTGTAACTCACAAGCTGTTCGAGGGCTCTGACCCCCCCCCCCCCAACCTCCCTGCCTGGCAATGTGGCAGGCACAGAGGACTCTACAGCCGGACCTCTGCTGCAAAGGGGACACGTAATCCCTCTTAACTGTTAAGGGGGTGGGGGGCCCGATCACTGATTCCCCTTCACCAGGGGCGGGAGGAGGGCCTTTCCCAGTAATGCTCTGCTGACAGTTGGCACAATTTTGCACAGGCCCCGACCCAGGAACTTCCAAGCTTTCTGTGGGGTTCCACTTGTTGCCATGATGCGGCAAGTGTCTTCAGAGGAACGGTGCACAGTTCTCAGGGGACATACTGGGCTACTCCCACCTCCTGTCTCCTTCTAGGACAGGGCCCTGCCAGCCCTGACACTTTAAGTGTGGTCCTCAGACCAGAGTCTGCCCCACTGGGCGTCCACCTGTGTCCTGGGGACTCGGGACCTGCACTCGGTAAGATGCCCTGGGGCTCTGTGCACAATCCCTGCCTGGGGCCGCCGCCTCACCTGGGAACTTGTGAGAACCCCGGGCTCTCGCGTGCCCCACAGATGTCCACGGACGAACCCAGCTGCCGTGTTTTAACAAGCTGGCCCTATCGGATGAGCCTGATGGACCTTCTCCCTTGAGAATCGGTGCTCCGGCTACACAGGAGAATCCCCTGGGTGTGTTTACAAGTACCAGCACCTAGGCCCATCCCTACAGGGATGACCCAGTCCCTCTGGGGCAAGCCAGGCACCAGCCCTTTTTAAATCTGAACATGCAACCAAGTCTGAGAACTGCTCTTCTGACTCCAGTCTTTTCCTGAGCTCCCACATGTGGCTTAGAAACCCCTGCAGCCCAGGATCGGCACCAGATACATTGGGATTCACACACCTACACACTGGCAGGCACGGGGCCAGGAGTCTCTTCTGAGAACTGTGAAAGCCCACAAGATTCCCTGAGCTGGCCTGGGAGAACGGAAGCCTAACTTGTGGTCCCTGTGCTTCTGGTGGCCTATGGGAAACCGCCCTCCTGGGCACAGGTGGGCTGATGGCGATGCCTGAATGTCTCAAGCAATTTCTCCCCATCACATGTGGAGGCCCAGCAAAGTGACTGTGTCCTGGGGTGGGGCCCACCCCCAGCGCCCCCACGCTCAGTGTCAGGCCGGATACACCTTCACGGCACGTCCATCACACCAGGCTGGGGCCTAACTCAAGGAGGGGTCCCCATGCCCCGTCCTCAGGGCCAAGGTGGGTGAAGCTTCATGACAGCAGATGGCACGAGGCCAGCAGTGAGGACAGATGCGGCCGTTGCAGTGGGTCAGTCCTCTCTCCACGCAGCATCCGCACCTGAATGGGACACAGTGGTTCCCACCCTGGACGATGCCTCCCTTGACTCCTGGGCAGAAGCAAGGCCTGCAGGGATAGCAGCAGAGCCCGCCCTGTCCTCAGGGAGCTCCTGGCTCTTGCCTGGCTGCTGATTTCCAGAGATAGTGAGATCACAAGGGCTAAGGCGGGAGAAGACGCACTCATCCCTGTCAAAGGAGGGGCACTGGGGGCAGACCCTGGGCATCACCCGGCCCAAGGAAGCCTGCAGGTGACAGGACGGGAGCCGGGGACAGGGTCCTACCACCTCCCGTGGCTTGCTGCTGCACAAACTCCCAGCTGGGCATTCAAGGCCTCTGTACCCTAAGGTCCACCTGCTTCTCCAAGCTCATTCCCTGCCACGGGCCTTCCCTGCTTGAACCACCCAAAACCCAAAGTCTCTCCTTCCCACGTTCAAATGCCACCTAAACGCCAAGGTCCAGCGCCAAGGCCTCCTGATCCTCCTTGAGGCTCTCTGCGGGCCCTCCGTGTCTGTAGCGATGCCCTTGGGCTCCGTGTGTTACACCTGGAAGCTCCGAAGTGAGGGAGGCTGCCCCAGGGAGGTCAGAGGGGCTCCTGACCGCAGGGTGAGGGCCACCGTCCAACAACCCAGGCCCTGAATCCTGGCGCTTCTAGAAACTCAAGGAGAGCTCGACATCTGGACTCTCACTTCTGCTGAACGCACGTCCCACTTGCCAAGCCCCCAGGGCCGGCCCCTAACTCAGCCTCACCTTGATGACCCGCAGGGGCTTGCTGGGGTTGTTTCTGTCCAGGTAATTGATGTACCCGGACAGGGAGACGCTGAGCAGGTGGTCCTTCTGCCACAAGCAGCCCAGCTGCTGGTCCAGGACGGTGGAGCCCATCGTAAACGTGCTGACGACAGAGTTCACGTTGACGTCCCAAATCTTAGAGGTTTTGTCTCCGGAGGCAGAAAGCAAGTGGGTGCCGTCAGGACTCCAACTGATCTGTCAAATGGAACAGTGGACCACGTGTCAGAGAACAGAGTGGGAAGGGGCCTCAGGAAGCAGCCTGTCCACAGCCCTCAGCCCGGGAGGGACCCGCTGGGACCACGACACCCTTTCCACGGGACCCTGAAGCCCACCACCGCCGCCCCTGCTTCCAACTCTTCACTGATGATGGCAAACACAGATGCCGCCCGACCACAGCCGCAGACAAATCTGTACTCACGGCATAAATGCCTCCGTCGTGAGCCTTGTTTCCTCCCAGGGCACACACTTTCTCTCCCGTCTTTCCATCATAGATGTAGATCTTTTGAGGAATAAACACACACACACACACACACACACACACACACACACACACACACACACGGGTCACAGGTGTGAGGATGCTCTTGCCAGCTGTGCGTGAAACCAGCCCTTCCTGCCACGGCTCTACCGTCAAGAGTCTGCTACTGTGACTCCTAAAAAAAAGCAACCTAAAACGAGTGCTAACGGGATTTCCAGCTCTATTAAAAAGGAGAAAGGTAGGGCGCCTGGCCTGTGTGGCTCAGTCAGTTGTGTACCTGACTCTTGATTTTGGCTCACGTCGTGATCTCAGGGTTGGGGGATCGACCCCCCACATCAGGCTCTGTACTGAGCGCAGAATCTGCCTGGGATTCTCTCTCTCTCCCCCTCTGCCCTCACCCCGCTCACACTCTCTCCAAAAATAGAAAACAAAAGGAGAGGTGAAAAGGGGTCCACCAACCCAGTAACCCGAGCGCCTTCCAGGAGCGGGAGGGAGGGGGAGTTCTAGTTCCTCATGGGAAGACGGGCTTTGGAGGGTCTGCCTGCCCTGAACCACTGGGAGGCCATCGATGAGCCCCCGCCCCCGCCCTCAGCCCTCACCTGGCCATCCGCGCTGGCTGTGGCAAACCTGTTCCCGTCAGGAGAGAATCGCACACAGTTGACAAAGCGGCTGTGGTCCTGTGGGAAAGTGTACAGTTATCCACCTGACGACGGGAGGTTCTGGAAAGTTCTTTATGAAATATGCAGTCTGCTTCACACATCCACTCTGGCTGCCGATGTGAACTGCCAGGTCACAGGACGACCTCAGGGCTTAAATAAACAAGTCTGAAGCAGCCCCTGACTCACTGGGAGGGCCAGGCCTCCCCATTCCCACACTCAGGGTGCATTCCTTCCCCTCTGGCAGACACAACCCGCCCTCTTCCCTCAGGGGCCCAGTGAGAACTCCAGTCCAGAACCTGGAGGCCTCTTGGCTGAGTCTCCAGGGTGCAGCACCTTGGGTTGGAGCTAACAACCAGAAATTCAACGATGGTCATGTACTTCCTGGGAGTAAGACTCCAAGTGACCCTCCAGGGGTGAGTCCCTTTCCTAGAGGAACAACTCACTCTTTCCCAAATCGAGGGTTCGTATAAGAAAACATCCTCTAAACACCCCCTGCCCCTCCCCACCCTGGCAAGCACTATTAGCTCTCCCAAGGGTAAGAAGGGTTAACTGCTTCTGTGGGTATAAACAGCTAACCTTCAGGAAAACCCCCCACTCATCACCTGCCCCACAGTGCCCTCCAAAGCCAAGCACTGACTCAACTTAATCAGGAGCTGCGTGCGAGGGGTCCGCATGTGTGTCTGTCATGTTATGGGTTGAATTATGCCCCAAAGACACAAGCTGAATTGGTGCTATCTGAATGGAAACCTCACTTGGAAAGAGGGTCTTTCCAGAAGCAATCAAGATGAGGTCATTAGCATGGTCCTAATGCAATGACCCAGACGGGTGGGGGGGGGGTGGGGGGGCAGAACAAGCCCAGATAGAGGCGGACTGGGGTTAGGCTCCCTTGAGCCAAAGAACCCCAGAGGTAACAGAATTGGGAAGGAGTCGGGGGGGTGGAGGAACAAGCTGGGGACACCTGGATCTCAGGCTCTGGCTTCCAGAAACGAGAACAAATGCCTGGCGATCACGCCGCGTGTTGCCGAACTTCGTTAGGGCACGTGGAACGCGTCATCCGAAACGCTCCTGCGGTCACAACCCTTCACGGACACCGTGACCACTGTCCTCATGAAGAAACCCAGGCCAGGAAGGAGAAGTCGGGGCTGGGTTCCCGGGCAGTGGAGCCCCAGAGCCGGGATCAAAGGAATCCATGTGTCTGCAAAGTCCAGCTGGGAGGGGGAGGACGGGTTTCCCTGGTGGAGGCAGCCCTCGCTCCACAGCACCACATGACTGCGATCTGGCTCCAGGCCAGGCGCTCAGGCCCCACGAGATGCGGTCCCCGTCCTGAGCTGGAGCCCAAAGCAGGCCCGGCACCTCCTATTCAGCACTTCCTCCCCTTCCCTCAGCTGTAGGCCAGAAGCAGCCAAAGCCACATCTCACCGGGAGGGACCCCCTGCAGGGGTGGGGAGGCCAGGTCACCCTCGAGGGACCAGCTGGGACAAGAAAGGAGAGACCAGCTGGGACAAGAAAGCCTGAGCACCGAGGGGGGCGATGCTGGTGGCTGGTTTACACAGCCTGCTTTCCTTCCTGCCTCCTTCTGGTGAGCACCGTCATGGGGCTGGGACTTGGCTCTGACCGAAGAACTTGTCCTCTGGGGCACCATCACCGGTGCCCCTGACGGAGGCACGACGGGCTCACGGCTTCAGCCCGCACTTGGCTTTGGTTGTGCGACCGCTAGGAGGCGGTCCCTATTACGAACAGGCCACCCACCCGCCTCCCGGGGCCCAGCTTCCACCGGGGTGACAGGGACCTGAGTTTGCTGTGTGTGCCTATCTGTGTTAAGGCTGGCCTTCCCTGCTCCCGGGTCTGTGCTCCGAGACCAGCAGCAGGAGCAGTCCAGCAACGTGAGCCACAGTGGAACCAAACTGCTCTCCAAACCAGGATCCTACGAGCCCTCCTGGCTGCTTCTGCCTCCACCACCATCACCGGTCACCCGCCACCTAACCACCGCGAGGGCTTCAGGGAGCCTCCAGGCACTTCCCAGGAGACAAGAGGGCTGGGAGAGAACCCGGGGCTCCTATTTCTCCTCCAGAGCTCTGGACTTGACTGCACTGGCTCTGGGGCCTTCCGGCGGGGAGCCACCCAGGTGCTGTCCATCCAGCCGCGGCCGGCCCAGGGAAGCAGGGCCCCCCAAACTGGGACACCAAAAGCATGCACGACAAATGGAGCAGACCCTGGGCTAAATAGGGGGCTACGGTGGGGTGCTGATTCCCCTTTACTGGGCGTAAGGAATATACTATGAATTAGCTGGCCAGCCATCATTTAATTCCGCCTCGTAGCAAACTTCAGTTTTGCCGGTTCCCTTAGAGAACAGGAATGTCCCCGTATCCCAACCCCAGCCGGCCTTAGTCAGGACACCCTCCTGAAGGGCACCGGACACCCAAGCCCCACACCTGCCCAGGTCCAGCCAACAGCTGGAGCGATCCCACTGTGCTGCCACAGCCTCTCCCCAGACCCTCCGCCCCATCTCTCTGAATCGGGTCTCTGAGAGCACTCAGTACCCCTGATGTTACAGGGGACACCACACGGTGGGTCTGTGGCCCTTCTCCCTGCTGGAACGCAGCATGCCCCTCCCTCCCCAGGCCCGGGAACAAGGCAGGTTGTGGGACAGCCCCGGCCGGTCTGGCGCGGGCCAGGCACGGCAGACAAGCCGAGGCCCAGGCGCTGTGTGAACCCAAGGCCTCGGGCTTTAGAAACTCCTCCCCGTCAGCTTTTCCTGCAGCTTGAGCCAAGAGCCCAAATGAGCCGGAGACTGATGTCTGCTCCCGAAATAGCCCACTTAAAGGGAGACGGCAGTGAACAGCCCGTTAACCAAAAAAGTGAGGGCTAAAAATAGCCCGCTCCACGGGGAGGTGAGGCCTGAGTGCAAGAAGGACCGGGTCTGGGGAAACTTCACAGGGAGGGTTCAGACATCCAAAGGCTTCCTGCGGCTGCCTAACCCAGCCACCACCTACTGAGCGGGGGCTCCCGGCCCCTCCCCAACCCCCCAGAGGAGTCACAGCACAGGCCATCCCCCATCCCCTGATGTGGAAGGCCCTCGGGGTCCGGTCTAATCCTGTCCGCCCATCAGTCACGGCGAACACTCACTGGAGCTCTGGCGGGGACCCGGTCAGTGGATCCTCCCCAGAACGCCCCACTGTCATTATCTCCCCATCATCACCTGACCCCCCCCATCACCCCCTCTCGACACCGAGAACACGGAGTCATTGAAGCCATTAGGTAATAAGTAATGTACCTGAGCCCACGTCACTGATAGGGTCAGAGCACCACGGGGCTCCCTGGCCTGACTCCAGCTGGTCAGCTCAGATGTCCCCTCTGGGAGCCCTCCCTGGCTCCGCTGGCCTCAGCCGTCCCCTGAACATTCGACTGCTACTGACACTCACAGCGACGTGCCCCAGGCCCACCTGCCTTGTTCCCTGTCATGAGCTCGTGGAGGGAGGAACAGGCTCCAACGTTGGTGCCCTCCCCCCTCCCCGAGCCCAGCCTCCACAGCCAGTGCTCTGAGAAGGGGTTTCTGAAACATGGCCTCGCCTTGCTTCGGTCTGTTTCACCCCCCCACCCCGCCCCCCCCCCCCCCCCCCCCCCGCTCTGAAGTCTTCCCTGTAAGGTGGTGCGAGGGGCCGCACCGCATCCTTCGCCAAGTTCCTCGCCAGCCTCAGCCTGGCTGAGAAGCACCAAAGTGACCCCTACCCTCTGCCTGCCTCTCCCGCCACCCTGGACAGACTGGTTCAGCTACCGCGGACTCCGGGGAAAGAGGACCAGAGAAGGCGACAGCAAGCTTCTCCGTCTGAGCCTGGCTGGGCCAGTCACCCTGCCGTCGGCCACGGCTTGTGCGGGAGGCCAGGAAGGAAGCAGGGGAGGGGACGTGCCCTGCTGCCCGCCAGCACACCCGTCGCGAACGCACCCACAGCTCTCTGAAAAGCAAGACCAGTGCACACGAGGGCGGAAAGGCTAGGCCTGACCAGGCAGGGCATTCTGTGGGCCCAGCCCAGGCCCCCGATACACTTCGAAGGAGCCATATGGCTGCTTCGTGCCCTGTTGTGAGTCAGGAAACGGGAGAAACACCACCAGAAAATCCTGCATATCAGAGCTCCAATTTTACTTCACGGTCTGGAAAGGCAGCAGTTCTAATAATAGCGAAGACAGATTTGTAGCTCACGTCCCCTCCCGCTGTGTAGAGGGACGTGGGACGCCCCCGCCTGGAGCCGCCTGTGGAGGGGGAGACGCCACGGGCGGCAGGGGAGAGCCGCTCCCAGAGCAGCCGACCGCACCGCACCCGCACCTGGGAGGAGAGGAGACCAGGTGTCCCCCCGCCGCAGGGGCTCCCTCCGCTCTCACACACTCGGGCGGGAAGTTTCCACCTCCAGGTCAGCCGGCCGCAGCCTGCGGAAGCAGGCCCGGGGCACAGGAGTGCCGGTTCGGCAATCGTTGAATTAGACAAACTGCCCTAGCGACCACAACACCTGGAAGCGGGTCGGGATGTGGACGCAGTCTTCCGAAGGGCCTGCTCCAGAAGGGGCGTCCACGGTCGGCCCGGGGCGGCCAGCCTGCTCACCGGACGGAGGAGGAAGCGCGGGGGCAGAGACTCGCGGAGCACCCCAGCGGGCAGGTGCATCGGCGCGGCAGGCCAGCGGACGATGCTCAGCTGGGCCGGTTCTCACCCGTCCAGACGCATCCATTGCAGGGACGCGCTTGGCGGGGAAGACATGCCTGCGGCAGAGGAGTGGGCAAGGGCCCACCCACCCCTTCTTTCTTAGCTCCTCAAAGGGAACCTCTACCTTTACCCACAGAACGCCAGGGCCAGGGGCGGAGACGGCGATGCCCAAAGCCTCTGTCCTACACCCGGCCTCCTATGGTCCCAGGGGGCCGGGGGGGCCCACGGCCTCTGAAATATGGGTGGGCCCGGGCCTATTCAGGTGAAGGTTCCCCCACCCTGTGTTTCTACAGCCTCCTGGGCTCGCTGCGGTTTTAGGCGAAGGAACACTAACGCTGAACCCAGAGTCTGAGGGCTCAGCAGAGGGTGGCTGACGCTGATCCAGGACTCAGGCCTGGAGGAACCAGGAGTCTATACTCCCTCTGTACGACATGAGCGGCTGGTTTAAACCAATAAACGCGAGAACAAAAAAGGAAAGCAATTTGATTCCCCTCCTCAGGCCAGCAGGACGGGCAGGTGGTCTGACGTGAGTGAGTATGGTCGCTCTGGTTTGTCTCGAAACCCCCGCGCTTCCCCTCGGGTATGAGCGCCGTCGGCTTATTTCAGTGCGTGCTGACACTGAGAGCACAACCTCTTTGGTTGCTCTTTCTCGGGGCAACTGGAACTCAGCTCCTCTGTGCTCCCGACGTGCCCACCCTTATCCCATGGCCTTAAACGTGCTCGAGAGGAAGAAGGCAAGAAGCTGGAGCCTGGACGGGTGGACAGCCAGCCATCCACTCCAGCTTTACTCCGGGGTTTTGAGGCTCCAGGGCACACACACGTGCACAAGTCAGACTCATCTACAAAGCTGTCAACACTTTACAAGGCATTTTGGGTGGGTGCCGGGGGGGGCGGGGGGCAAGTGCTCTCCCCATCCTTTACCCTCTAGGCCAACTGAGCCTGTTAGAATCTTCTCCAACGGAAGCCCAAGGAACTCCTCGTGGACACGGAGACGTTCACCAGCAGCTCACGTGCGCCCACAGCTCGGCGGGGCCGGCGGAGGAGGGCCGTCACCATCCGTCTCCTGAAGAGACCCGGAACGCCAATCGCCCACCCGAGGGTCGCAGAGCCAGCCAGCTGCCGCGCTGGGCGGCCACCCAGTGCCCCCCATTCCCGGCCCACAGCCCTTCTGACCTCTCCCAGGTCCTTACGCAGAACCCGCGGGTGACAGGTTCCACAGGCAGACTGTGGGGACGAGCTGTGTGCCCTTTCTGGGCAAACGTCCGCACCTGACCACCCCCCCCCCCCCCCCCCGCCCCGGGCCAGGGTGTTGGGGCGAGGGCTGTGTTCTACAGATTAGAAAGGAAAACGGAACGGAAGGGCCTTCTGGCCGAGGCCCCAAGTGAGCACGTGGAGAAGGCTGGCAGTGGGGTGAAGTCACAGGCTCAAGCTGACTGGACTCAAAACCTGGCTCCGCTTACTTGCCACTGAGCGGCTCCCTGCCGGGTTTTCTCTCCATCTGCGAAGAGGAAACCATCCCTCCCGGGGCGGGGAAGGGAGCCCCACCAGCTCAGAGCCCAGATCACAGCCAAGTGAAATCAAACAGCGGGGGAGGCGGAGGGGGGGACCTGGGGGCAGGGACAGCTTCACCGAGACGAGCTAGGACGACCTCCTGTTGCCACAGAAACCTCCTGTCTCCGTCCTCCTTCCCCTCCTGGGTGCGAGGCAGGACGCTCAGTTATCTGACTCCATCTGACTCAGCACTCACCGCTCACCCTGTATCCCACGGTACGTCCGCCTGCACGTAGGAAGCACGGACCTCGAGCCACAGCCTTCAACAAAGCCGCCACCACCTACAAGCCAGGCAGCAGCCACAGGAGACAGCCACACGGACTGCTGCAAAGGGACCTCCGAGCTGCACGCTCTGCAGGGCACAGAAAGCCTTGCTGTGCTTCCCATGCAGCCGGCCAGGCCCTGCTCAAGGGCCCCGGGGACGGATGGAAGCCTGTTTCACCACCAGCAGGAACCCCTGCAGAGCCCTTCAGTGTCCGACAGCAAATTCCGCCCACTGCCCCAGTGCTGCCCTGTGGGGGACCTGCTGAGGAAGTGTCATCATCCTTTCTAGCCACACCCTGTCCGCTATCCATGAATCACTGTGGTTAGTCACCGGAGTTAAGAGCAGGCCCCAGTGAGTCTCTTTAAGGGCATTCTCTCATTTAATCCTCCATGAGGTAGGGCAAGGAACCGCTCTGGACCCGCGGGCAGCTGTGCAGTAAAGTTCATGGTTAAAATGCTCTGGTATCGATGCCTCCATACCCACCTTGCAGACGGGAAAAGGGAGGCTTAGGTTCAGACCCTCGTCGCAGTCAGGGAGCATGTGCAGGGCTAGGACATGCTCCGCTAAGGCATTTAGAGCACGAGTCTTTGAGAGTCGAAGCATCTAACTCTCTTCATCACATGTCACGTTCCAGCCGGGACCCTGCCCTCATCACCTCACCAGACGAGACAAATCCAGGTATCCCCGGAAGCTCGCCACCTCGACCGCTCGGGAGGCTCAGCAGGTCACAAGCTGGCACCACCAGAGCCAGGCCTGGGCCACCCCTTTCTGACAAGGCTCCTCCAGCCAGAACGCTCACCTGGCCACACGGCATCAGAGACGCACCCTCCCTGCAACCCCAGAAACATACACCTCTCCCGGGGCGAGCGCCTCCCTGCTGGAAGCATCCAGGCGGGCCTGAGCGCAGGACTAGGTGGGCCGGGGGCTCGAGTGCTGCCCCACGCGCTTCGTGTGTGAAGTTCCCCTGTAAACTCCACTTCCGTCCACGCGTCAACACGTCATGACGTTAATGGCACGTGCCTGCGACCCAGCTGCCATAGCTGCAGGTCTAGACTGCTGGTTTCGCGTGCAAGCCACCCCCAGGGGGAAGTCCACTTACGCCGATTGTGAACTTGAACTTGAACGGTGGCCCCTCAAAGAACGCGGCGCAGTTATCGTCACTGCCCGTTGCCAGCCGGTACGGTCTGCTCTGCTTGATGTCCACGCTGTTGATGACTTTGTTGTGTCCCGTGATCTCGCCCACAGAAGAGCCACTGTCCCACAGGAAGACGGCTCCAAACCTTGACCCAATGAGAGGAGTCACAGGAAAAAGTCAACCCTGGGGACAGTCAATGAGATGTGGGCAGCTGAGTGGCCAGTGCTCGGGGTGGGGGTGGGCAGTGCTCGTGGCCACACTTCACGCACGCTCGTTAAAGGAGTCAACGCTGAAGGCCTCCCATGGTTTCAGCTCTGCACAGTATTTGCTGGAGAATCCGAGAGCAAGTGCCTTTGGGAAGGGACTGGAATCCCTATTCGGTCTATATGGTCGAGGCCGACAGGCCTCCCATGTGGAATGTGCCTTAGAAACACCTGCCAGGGGAGTAGCCCTATGGCTTACCAGTTTCCTAACAGTTTTACTGGGCGGGACCAAGATATTTAGCAGCCGCCACCCCTGCTGGAAAGGCGAGGATGTCCTGGGCTCAGCTGGCATCTGATAAAAACGTACCGTGGGGGTTACTACGTGTGACTGAATGAAAACGGAATTGCTGAGACCAACAGGATGACTGGAAAAGTTATGGCAGAATTAATACCTGTCAGAACACGCAGTAAAAATAGCCTCTGAGTAGGGAGATGTGTGCCTGCCAAATTCCAAGTGCTTGACGGTGGCCGTGGTGCCCTGGGGGGAACCCTGACCTCGCTCGGCGTCAGAAACCTGAGTCGCGGTACCGACCCCGCTGGTCACTAGAGCCGTGAGCGCGGTGGCCACTGCGGGCCACCTGCCCCCTCTTCCTTCGTTAAGTGACCATCTCAGGTGGGGTGCACAGCTCCCTGCAGCCAGGTGTGGCCATGGCATGCTGGGAGGGACCCCAGTAACGCTCCTGAGAGCTGTAACTCTTTCACCTTCTCGTTTCCTGCAGCCTGGACTGTGGGCATGACGGCTGGAGCTCCAGGAGGTGAGGGGCCACGGATGTCAGAGACAGAGAGAAGGTACCAGGGCCGCGGGGGGACTCCACACGAGTCCAAGCTGGCACAGGTGTCACTGCTCCCCTCCCACCGGGGGCACCCGGAAAGAAAGCAAAGCCAAGGGACACGGGCAGGGAGGGCCGAAGCCAGAGACTCACTTCTCCCTTCCTTCCCCGACCACTGCGATCCTCTTACTGTCTTCCGTCCAAGCAATGTCCTTGATCTTTCCAGCGAAAGGCTGATACTCATACTTTAAGAGGTGCTCCTTCTGCGTGGTATCCCAGATCCTCAGCTTCCCAGATACATCTGTGGACACAAGGGGGTAGCGAGAGCCATGTTTACCCCTGGGGCAGGGCCGTGTGGGCACAGGGCACGCCGGGACAGCACCGCCCAGGGTTCCCAGGCTTGCCGGCGTTGCCCGAGGCTGCTGCTGGGAGGAGGGACGTGTCTCAGGTAAGCAAAACCCGCCACCGGTCAATCAGAGCCCGTGGCCTCTGTGAGGGCCACTACCGGGTCTCTGGGGGGCGCCAGCAGTCACCTGGATGACGCACCCTGGGTGTGGATCAGAACGCCCAGAGACACGCGGAGGCACACTTCCAAGGCATCAGGAAGCGGTCTGGTTCTGGGACTGTGGTTTCCTCGTAGGGGGATCCAAGCGGCGCACGGGTCTCAGGCAGCTTTCTTAACGCTTGGGACCGAAGTTCTTCATTTCCAAAGTGTGACAGTACTAGTGACGGCCACCTCTCCCGTGCAGTGGCCGTGCTCACACAGACAAGGAGTGCAGCTGTGTGGAGCTAATGCATGCCGTGACGCGCACGGTGGCCCCCACCGGGGCTCCCCTCCACTCCACCCGTGCCGCCCTCTGGCATCTAAGGCACAGCCCACAGCCCAGACGACTTGGGTGCTGCCGGATCCCCGTGTGAGGCCCACGAGGGTCCTGGAAGGGGAAGCGGCACATCCTTCCCTTCCCCGCCAGGGTCCCGTCACCAAGTTAGTCATCGCTTCACAGCGAACTAAGGCTCCGCAGGAGGCTGCCGGAGAGCCTGACCCATGAGCAAACCCCAGGGGCCCACAGTCCCGTGCGGCAGACAGGGAGAAGCTGACTTCCACATGGGGAGCACCACGCGGGGGTCCTGGGGACCTGGTGCTCTCTGGGCGAGGCCTGGGAAGGCTGCCTGGCCGAGGTGAGCTGCAAAGGGGACCTGCAGCCAGGGGCGTCCCTAACAAGGCAGCCAGCAGGAAAGGAAAGGAAAAAGCAGAGGCTAGGTGTGCACGACGGACACTCACGCTCACACGTGCGCACACACTCATGCACACACCAGGCTGTGGTCGGCTGTGCCCAGGCCGGTCCAGGGGGCTCTACGGAGTCGTGTAGAATCGGCATCTACACTTGAGTGCAGCAGAGGCTGACAGTGTCCCACCCGCTCGACCAGGACGGACCCAGCCTTCCCGCCTCCCTGGGCTCTGCTTCCTGGGCGGCTCAGGCTCCTTCCCAGGCCCGGCACCAGCTGCTTGCCCCATGCCTCCCTCACCAGACCGCCAGCCGCCTCCCACGGGCCCTGCTCGTCCGGTATAACTGACGACGTGACGTTACTTTCAGGGGTACAACTCAGGGATGTGACAAGTTTGCACATTACGCCGTGCTCACAAGTAGCTACCTTCTGTCCCCACACGTCGTTATCGCAGCGTCACCGACTGTATTCCCCGAGCTGTGCCTTTCGTTCCCGTGACTTCCTTACTCCACACCTGGAAGCCTGTATGACCGACCCTCTCCCCTCCACCCATTTTCCCACCCCCACCCCCTCCCCTCTAGCCACCACCAGCATGTTCTCCGTATTTATAGGTCTGATTCTGCTTTTTGTTAATTCATCCTTTTTTTAAGATTCCACTCCTAAGAGGAATCACACGGTATTTCTCCTTCTCAGTCTGCTTTGCTTAGCAGAATACCTTCTAGGTCCTCCCGTGGTATCTCAAGTGGCGCGGTCTCATCCTTTTTATGACTGTGTCATGTTCCGCTGTGTGTGTATATATATATACATATGTGCATATACATACGTGCATATACATATGTGCATATACATATATATATATATATACACACACACATACACACACATATACACGCCACGTTGTCTGTATCCGTTCATCTACTGAGAGACCCTTAGCTTGCTTCCATACATTTAATCCTTTCTGGAAGCAGCTGGGACTAGAAAAGAGACAGTGGGACTTGAAGGCCAGGTGCTCAGGCCCAACTGGGGCAGGCAGCACCCTGTGCAGTCGTGAGATACTGTTCAAGGGCCCACGAGCCCCAAGCCCATGCTAAGTGCTGAGGGCACAGCAAAGACACCTTCCCTGGGATACAGGACACCTGCAGGAGGCCACAGACGATGGGGAAAGAGTGCCTGCTGTCTGCCACTTGGAAGGCGTCTCCCGCTCCAGGCAGTAAGAGGGGGGCACTGAGGGGGGCAGTCTGGGTGAGCCTGCCCCCTCTCTCCAGCAGCTTAGTAACATGGCGGGGGGGGGGGCGGTGACAGGGAGCAGGGAGTGTGAGGGCCCTTCAGTGCCTTTCATCAAGGCCTCTCCTCTATGTTCCTCACTTGAGCAACTCTCCTCTCCTCTCCTCTAGGCATGGGGCCCTCTCCTGGATGCCCGCCACTCTGCAGCCTGGGATTCACAGCCCGGGGGGTGCCCCAGGGACTGAGCATGGGGCACAGACCGCCAGCATCAAAATTACACAAGGAAGACACTGCTGGAGGGGACTGGGCCTGCCCTGGAAATGGCTCTGCACTGAGAACATGGGACCGTGGGCTACATCAACCCCAGGGCAGAGACTGACTGTGTTTTTTGGGGCTGGGGGTCCAGCCTCTGCCATGGGCTCCTTACTCAGGCCTTCCGGAAGGCTTGATCATTGAGCAGACACAGACCATTCAGACTTACAGGAATCTAAAGGTCCCGCAGAAAGCTAGAACCCCATCTGGGAGCGAGCTGCAGGCCTCCCGGGGTACTAGGCCCCTCCCCTGCAGAACCTGGGCACCCCAGGTTCCAGGTAACCCAGTTAACCAGAGCACGCACTTTCCCAGCCTCCCTCCTGCACACTCCAAACCCTACTACATGACCACACTATTTTTAGCCCAGGACCTAATCTCTGCAGTGGAGGCTTCCTTGTGTGCACTCGATTAAAGGGAGTAGCAGGCTAGAAACGAAAACGTGATCTCCACCCAGGAACACCTGATCTGCACACGGCCCAAACCTCCCTCAGTTCCTCTGCCAAGTCAGGGCACTTTTCCGAGAAAGTCAAGATCAAACCGATCCTTTACTTCTGTGGACTGTCCTTTGCCACGGTCTCTGGGCCAGCCTCCCTCACCAATTCAGCGCTGGGGTCTGAAGCGCCCAGATTTCCAGCCGGTGCAGCACCCCGCCCGGGGCTCCCAAGTGATTCAGCGGCTGGACCTGTGGCTCCCGGCACCAGGGCCACATCCTGGGGCTTTCAAGGAAAAGGTATTTTGCTGGCAAGCAGGAACAGGGGGCGGAACTGCAGGGCGAAAATAAATCAAGGAATATAAATCAAAGGTTTACGAGGGGTGCCTGGATGGCTCAGGTCACGGTCTCTCGGTCCATGAGTTTGAGCCCCGTGTCGGGCTCTGTGCTGACAGCTCAGAGCCTGGAGCCTGCTTCAGATTCTGTGTCTCCCTCTCTCTCTGCCCCTCCCCCACTCACGCTCTGTCTCTCGCTCTCTCAAAAATAGATAAACGTTAAAAAAAAATAAGAAAAAATAAAAACAAATAAATGAAAGGTTCACGGATAGCCTTGGAGTAGATCTAAACACAAGCGTCATTAAGTGCCCACTATGGGATAGACTCCTGGCCGAGCCCTTCACACACATCCCTGACTGCCGGCATTTGCCATCAGCCAGCACACCTGTTGCCCTGGCATGTCCTACTTTTAGTGGCAGACACTTGGGTCACCTGCTGTCAGGTGGCCACCAGTGCAAGACCATCGCAGGCCTCTCACACCCATTGCTACTCTGGATCCTCTGTCCAGTTTCTGGGAGAGAACGTCAAGGCCCAGGAAGGTAAGTTACTCAAGGAAGCCTGCGCAGTCAGTTAAGGGGCACACCCTCCAGGGACAGGGAGCGACCCAGTGCAGACCAAACGGCTCCCGGAGTGTATGAACTCCAGCCTCCTCTCCTGGCTGGTTAGTTCTTCCAGCCATTCCTTCATCTGTTGTTCTCTGGGGACGCTGACAAGGCCCAGGCCCGCATCAGCCCACTCGCCTGGCTCTCCCTGGGGCTGGAGACAGGGCTGGGCACAGGCAAGGCAGCCATAAGCATCTTGTAGAGCATAGGAACGAATGAGTGAGCGAATGAATGCGAGACACGGGTAAGCCACGCTAACTTCTGTGCCTCCCTTTCTCATCAAAGATCTACCCCAAAGACCCGGGGTAAACAAAGCATCCTACGTGGCAAAGATCTTTCTGTCCCTCCGCTTAGCCAGCCTCCCACAGAGCCACACAAAAGCCTGGCTAGAGAGAGCAAAGGCACAGACCAGAGCGCTTGCCTAAGGCCAGCATTGAGAGGGACTGGGAAAGGAGCAGCTCATGAATAAAGGTGACACGAGACAAAGCTGCAATTCAGAAAGCACACACACACACAAAACGAGCTCCAAAACATCATGATACAGCTGCCCACAAAGGCCTCTGGCCAGCCTCAAGTGAGCATTTCTGCTGACCTCGGAGCCGGAACCAGCTGGAACACTGCCAACTACAAAGTCTGCCATGGGGCTTTTTGGAGGCTTCTACATCCCTTGTCAGCCCCAAGTGGAACTAATCACACTGGTTCCACCTGCTGCCCCCCCCCTTTTCCCCCCCCCCCCCCTCCCACCACCCTACCCTCCCAAGCCCGAAGCCCAGTTTGGCCTGGGGGCCTCCCGGACCCCACCACACGCATCCATGAGCCACCCACGCACACAGGTACCTCCAGAGGCGATGTAGAACCCGCTGGGCGCGTACTTGGCCACCACCACCTGATGGGCATGCTCCGTGTAGATGTCAGCAACGGCTGGGTTCTGCAAGGAGGAGACAGAAGGAACACAAGGAATGCTTCCCACTCTCCCGGCTAGTGGATGTTGGGGCGTGAGGAGTGGGATAACACACACACAAGCACCGAAGTCAAAACCTCCATAAAGAGAAATCGCAGCAGCGCCTCCACCTGCCCGCACAGCTTCGGGCGACAGAAATCCAGGTAGTTTCGTCTCTTTCTCTTTAGCCTAGAGCTGTAGAACTTGAGAGGATGGTGTGTCTTTTGCTTTTCCGCACTTGTCGTAGTACCAGTAGGTACTTGTGAAACACACACACACGAGACAGAAGTTGCACTGAAAGTCGACTGTCCTACTTCCCTTGGCGGGAGGCTGCCATCGGCAGCTGCGTTCTTGAGGCACCTGTGGTCCCCCGGCTCACAAGCATCTCTACCCCGGCTGCCACTGGACGGCCTGTCACGGGGCCCTGCTTCGAGCTCCAGGAGCACAGTGGGGCGTGCGGGTGGGAGCCTCTCTTTGTTACAACCTTCGCCGGGCAACGTGGGCTTCCCGCTCGCTTCGCAGCACAGATGGAGGGTTGGCTGGACTGGCACCAAGAACGGGGCCGGCATCTGGGAGCAGGAGTACCTCTACTACTCAGCACCAAGGTTTTAACGTAGAATTTACTAAAAGTAGAGCACGGCGTCCCCCACTCGCACACACAGCCGAGAGGCCTCAGTGAACCCGACACACACACACTGAGATGCTCTCAATTTGTCTCGGCAGCCGGGCTTTCTTTCAGGGGGGAATAAAGACGCGGTCATCTACTCCTGATTCCCGCTGTCCACTTTCTCTCAACCGAGGGCTCTTGAAAGAGGCAGCTTCCCACAGGCTGGAGACTGAGGCCATGGCAGGTCCCAGTGTGGGATGCCCAGCGTTCCGGAGGCGGCTGCTGCAGGTACGCCTAACCTGATCCCCAACCGCCCCCACCTCTCGCCGACCTGACCACAAGATCAGAGGTCTGCACTCTTCTCCGCCCCCTGGCTATGGGATCCCCCTCCCTCAAGACTGAGTCCAGACGGGTACACCCTGAATTCTAGCCCCGCCCACCGCCAGCCGCCTTCTGGCTTTCCTCTTAGTCCCGCGTCCTGCAAACATCGTTCCCCTGGCCAGGAGCAGCCTTCCTGCCTGCTGACACCTACGTACGAGGCCCAACCAAAGACCTGTCTCCTGCATGAAACCTCCCGGGACGGCCTCTTCTCTCTTCGGTGCCTCCAACGCTTGCGCTGTGCCACTCTGCTTTTCCAAAAGACGTACATTAAGTACCTGTTTCCACTGACTGAAAGAAATCTGAACAGCATTGTTCACTTTCATGACGAAAGGTAAAAGGCCAAGATAGCATTCGGCATCAGTGCCACAGCGAGATGAGCTGGTATGGGGTGGATGTGCCCCCCAGAGCAGCGAGCGGTTCCCCCCAGCTCCTTCCCTGGGAACCACACTCATCACCTCAGCGTCAAGCTGCCAGAGCTCCGAGCTGTGTCTGAGAGCATCTGCGCTTTATTTATTTCGTGCATCTGTTAGCAAGATGTGTCCTAAGGTCTCAGAAAAGCCTGAGAAAGGTGATTTGGGGGTGGGCCTAGGACCACTCAAAATTTTTTTCATTATAAAGAAACGATAACTATTTCTTTGCTTTAGGCCATTTTGGCTCACAAAACGTTTCCTAGAACACTGTGTTTTTGGACTGCGGGGAGAGCTGTAGTCCTGAACCTTCTTGTCATCTCTTCTCATCTGTTTTTCTGCAACCTGCTTCCAGGGCATTTATCTTTTCAGCCATCACGGCAGTTAACGAGTAGCAGGTGCTCAATAAACGGTTTTTTGGAGAAAGAAAAGTGGACGGAGCCCCTTTTACCCCCGAGACTTAACGCTTAGCATTAAGTGACGTAGCAGGCACTTGATACACGTTCTTCGCAGATTAATCCATCTGAGAATAACCATTTGCTAGTGAAATTAGAAAGGTATGAGGTATTCAAATGGGATGTCATGAATGGCAAACAGGCACAGGAAAAGGTGCTCGATGTCATCAGCCTTTTGGGAAAAGCAAATCGAAACTACAATAAGATACCGCTACATGCCCGCTGGAATCAGCAAGACCAAAAGAACGGTATCACCAAATGCTGGCAAGGACAGGGGTGCGGGGCGCTGGGATGTTCAGTATTGCTGGCAGGAACGCAAGGCGACGCGGATGGAAAATAGTCTGGCTGGTTTTGCACGAAGTTAGGCAGACGCTTCCCACACAAAACCCTGCAATCCCACTCCTAGGTACGTACCCAAGAAATAAAAGCACACGTCCACAAAAAGACACATGCGTGAGGTTCATAGCTGCTTTATGCATCAATAGCCCCAAACTGGGAACAACCCAAAGGTCCACCAACAGGCGAATGAAGAAACACCGCGCTGGATCCATACAGTGGATACAACCCTGCGATAAGGGGGAACAAACGACCGACTACGAACTCAGCAACCACACTCAGCAACTCCAGTGAACCTTACAGGCATTATGCTAAGTGAAAAGGACACAGAAGACCACCCTGGGTTGCGTGGCTCCTTCTCCAGGTTGTTCCAGAGAAGGCAAACGTAAAGGGACAGAAAGCAGATTGGTCCTTGCTGGGTGCTGGGGTGAAGGGAGCCCACTGGCCGCAACGGGTTAGGAGAGCGCTTCTGGAAATGACGGGAGGTTCTGTGTCCAGATTACAGTGGTGGTTACAGGCCGTGCACATTTGTCAAGCTGTGCAGCAGAGGAATCTTCCTGATCTTCCTATTTCTAAATTATGCCTCAATAAAATTAAGATGTCTGGTATCCAACCCACTCCTGGCCCAAATCAGCGCTTCATATTCTATAACCCAACCATGGGACGCCTGGGTGGTTCAGTCGGTTAAGCGTCCGACTTTGGCTCAGGCCGCGATCTCACGGTTCGTGAGTCTGAGCCCCACGTCGGGCTCTGTGCTGACAGCTCAGAGCCTGGAGCCTGCTTTGGACTCTGTGTCTCCCCCTCTCTCTGCCCCTCCCATGCTCATGCCTGTCTCTCTGACTCTTGATAATAAATAAACGTTAAAAAGAAAATTTCAAAACCTGACTACGGACAAGACCCCTTGCCCAGAAACTGGCCAAAAGAGGTCCTCAGACAGGCCACCACTACCAAGATCCTTCTCCAGATGTCTGTTTCAAGGCTGACTGAGGGGCACCACCAGCCCACTTTACAGATGAGAAATCCATCCCAAGGACAACTTGCCAATATGTTGGCACTCAGCCCCACTGGGGGTTCTGAGGACCCAGGGCAGGGATACCAGATGAGTAGGTAGAGGTTCTGGGGAGAAGTTCTGCCCCTAAACGGTCAGGGTTGCCAGTTGCAGGGGCTGTGAAACGCCCAAGGTCATCCCCAGCAGGCTCGGCACCAGAATCCCAGGCTGCATGAGACATGGCTCTTGTCTGCCTTGCAAACGCAACTGAGCCAGCGAGCGAGGGGCCAGATTCTCCAACTGAACACGACGATTTCAGCCGAGTGTGTGCCAACCTCCCCAGCTCTGCTCGGCACACACAGGGAGGCTGGCTACTAGAGGCAGAAATAACGGGTCCCCTGTCCCCACTGTGTCCTGCCAGCTCAGGCTCATTCCAGATCAGCGGAACCTGGAGTCTGTAAGGCCCCAGGACTGGGACCCAACACCCACTCCCCTGCCTCACTTGTCCCTCTCCTGCTGCCTCGGTGAAGAATACACTTGGGTGAGTAGTTTATTTGGAGCAGGGCTAGGGAAGAGAGGAAATGAGGCACAGAAGGGAAAGAAGCCAATTCTGGGTGCGCCAGGGAATAACCCTGTGGCGGCAGGAGCTCTACCTCCCTCGGGGCCTTGGGAGATGGTTCAGGCCAGGCCTTGGGGTCACCCCGCAAAGGGTGCTGAGGCTGGGACGCCCCTCCCCCAGGCCTTCCTGCACTTCTACTGGCAGTGCGGGTGCTTGCCACCAGGGTACAGGAGACCTGAGACACAGACGAGGGCGAGACCCGGGTGCCGAGGGGATGTGGGCTGGCTGGCTGATGGCTGGCTCGCCGCGACTTTCCATCTACTCGCTCCCGACCCCAGGCCTGGCCCTGGCCCTCCACACTCCCGCCAGCCTTCTTCAACAGTTCCCAAACCCACCTCCTCTTTCCGCCCCTGCCAGATTCCATCCAGGTCCCTCCTGGGGACCACGACAGTACCTTCTGGACTGCTCTCTACCTTCCGTGGACCGCTACACCCCTCATCCCCCGTCTCTAAGTCCCATGTCTCATCACCTGGTTCCCCTGCTTGATATCCTTCCCTTGGGAGCGGCAGAACCCGACCCCACTAACTGCACTCTTCCAGGACCCCCCCAGCACACACAGGACCCCCCACTCCAGCCCCACTCAGGCCCTCCCGGGCTGAAGAGCTGCGCCCTGGGCCTTACCTGGCCAGGGCCCCTTCCCTCCCCAGGCCCACGTGGGGACTAGAACGGGAGCCACCCACCCCCAGCTCAGGGTCTGGCAGTGGGCACTCAGCAACATCACTGAGTGACACACAGAGCTCGGGGCTGGTGAGACCCCGGGGTCAGTCCCGGAATGCGGCCCCCGCGCCCGGGAGGTCAGGGAGCCTCACAGAAGACACGGGCCATGGCCATGGCCGGCCATCACGCACCTGCAGACCCAAAGGCCTGCGGGGGCAGCAAGGTGACGGTGTTTGGGCTGCTGACAGAGTGCCAGATTGGGGCCCAGCGGGGCCAGATGAAAGCAGACCTCTCAACCGAACCTCAGGAGGCCCATTCTCCGTGCGGACCAGACACCCCCTGGCCTCCCACCTGCGCCAAGACCCCTCCCCAGGGCCAGACCTTCTGCCAGAAGACTAACCCCCATACCTTCCCAGGCCCCGCCCCATCCGGGAGATTTGCTACACCAACGAAAGGTGGGGGGGGGGGGGTTCCCGAAAGTCACTTTGTTTGGGCAGCATCTGGGTCGCCAGCTTCCCCAAAGCTCCTTCACGTCCCCATGTCTGCTCAGGCTCTATCTAGTGCCAAAGAGGTGTCAGAGGCCATCACACCATGTATAGTGGGGCTGGTGACTGGCCCAGGTCACAGGGAGTGGCAGCTTTCACCTCAGCTCCTGAGCCACAGTGAGCGCGGCGGACGCATCAGGAGGTTGGAAAGGCCTCCCCGGCCCACCAGGGCTGAAGCCGTCGGACAGGGCTCTGCGAGAGGGGCCTCCGGGCTGTCCTGCAGCAGCCGATGCAGGAGCCTCCAGAGAAAGCCCTAGGCTCCTCCAAACTTGGACCAGGCAAAGTGAGCATGACCTTCCAGGAGGATTGCATTTCAGAGCTTTCTAAATTCTTCTAGTTCCTAAAAGCAGTAACCGGTAGCTGGACCCGTGTATCAGACACGATCTGCAAGAGGCTCTGTTCACTGATGACCAAGGACAAACTCAAATTACTGCATGGTAACCCGGCTCCGAAGCAGCTACAAGACATCTGTACTTCCCGACCGGCAAGGCTGAACCCAGCAGCCGAGCCCCTCCACACAGCCTCGAAAGACACACAGAACACGGACGGATGGCTCATTTACTCCTTCCAAGAATCTGGGCTGGCCCTGGGGATCCAGTGGTGAGTGAATGGTTTGCAGAAATAAAACCCGCCACCCAAGCTGCACCCAACGAGCACCGCCCTGCTCGACCTTGGAGGCTCCCTCTCGCCTGCAGGAAACGCACCCTCCCCCAGCAATCCAAGGTCCACTTTCCATGATGCCCTGCTCCTTCCTCCATGAAATCACTATGTGACTTTCTTCCCTTTACCTGCCTCGGCCTGGAACGCCTTCGCTCCTTCCTGATCCTTGATGATGTCTCCTGTTACCTTCTAACACCCAGGTGAAAGCCACCTCCGAGAATCCTTCCCCGATGCTGCCAACTGGAGACGGTCTCCCCCAACCCCAATGCCTATTCCCATCCAACCTCCCACCCCACCACCCTTACTACTCTCCGTCATGTACCGCGGGCCATTCTGACATCCACAAGGCTTCACACTAAGCGAACTCCACAGAGGGCAGGGCCTGTATCTGATCCAACATGGCAGCCTCCAAATGCCTCAGGAGACCAGGGCTCGCTGGACCCCGAGGGCCGTTTGCGAAATCGCTGTGTATGGAGGGTTCACTCTTGGCCAGTGGACCCTTCTGCCGAGTCCTCTGAAACCTCACAGGAAGGTAACCTCACAACCCACTTCACAGGCCAAGAGACGTGGGCACAGAACGAATGACGTGTCCAAGGCTAACCACTGGTAAGCAGTGGAGGTGGGGACCTGAAGTCAGGTAAGAGCCTTCATTCCTGAGTTTTGGTCTCTCACTTACGGTTGGAACCATCGTTAGCCTGATTCTTTTAACTCAGAGTAGCACTTCTGTCTAGCCCACAGGTTTCTGAACGGTGTGGGGCCAGGTCATTCAGCGGTCCTACAGGGCCCACCCCTCCCGGAGTGACTTTCCCTCCTGCCTCCCAGCTCAACCCCTTCCCAACAGAGCAAACCAAGCCTTAGAGCAGGGACCCCAGCACAGACAAGGCCACCTCCCTTCCTGTCCCTCCTCTCCCTCTGCCTGCGCAGGGCCTCACTGAGCAGTCATGAAGGGACCCCTGGGGCTTCAGTCTGGCACCTCTGGAAAGAGACAGCACTGAGCCACCAGAGCGGATGTGAAGAAGAAGGCACCGTGTACCGTCACAGCCCAGGCAACCCTCCAGGAATACTTGTGAAAGGACTCTGTGACATCCCACAGTGACCCTGTTACCCGTTCTCCCTGTTCTTACAGATAAGAAAACCAAACCGGATGAAGTACATATGTGAAGTGCTCGGCCACTGCCCAGCATACCAAGTGCTCAACAAAGATGAGCTCCTTTACCAGAGGCGGTGCTCAGGGCAGCGCGCTGGACCAGCAGAAGCCTGTGGTCCCTGCAGAGAAGGGCTGAACACGGGCGGGGCTGGGGCTGGGGGTGGGGATGCCCAGGCTGCGATGGCCTGTGGTGGAGAAACTGCCATTTTCTGGGTAAGGTTCCAGGGAGCAGAGATAAAACTGGTGGGTAGAAGCTACTAGCAAGCTGAGCGGAGCCTGGGATCCAGGTCTTTCTAGGGGGTCCACCACCACCAAAGCCGGGCAGGTTCTACCAAGACTCTGGAAGAGAAGCAAAGAAGCAAAACAGGGCCCTTTCCAGTGCACAGCCTACACGTCATCTGCAACAAGGCCCCGTGGGGGATGACGGCTGGGTGCGGCACAGGGATCCAAATGGGCACCTCCAACCGTTCCGGGGCATGGCCAACTTCCACAACCCAACAGGAACCAGGACCACCTCTCCGCTGGCCTCAGACATGAGGCGGCAACCTTGACTTCTTTAAGCTCCAAGGCTCTGAGAGCCCGATCTATGCCCCCACAGACGCGGTTAAGGAATGTGCTGAAGCCACCGCCCGGAGCCCGTGTCAAACTTCCTCCAACCTCCGTGCACATTTGGTTCCTGGTCTAGATTCTCCCCCATCTCTGCTATGTCTGTCTCGCTCCTCTTCCCGGAGAACTCTTACTCATCCTCCAAAACCCAACTCAGAGGTGTCCCTTCTCCAGGAAACTTCCTTGTTGCTCTGTGGTGCAACTGGTTCTTCCCTCTTGTTTCCAAATCATTCAGGACATTCTTTTTCTTTTTTTCAGTTTATTTATTTTTGAGAGAAAGAGAGAGCACGAGCGAGGGAGGGGCAGAAGAAAGGGAGAGAATCCCAAGCACACAGCACGGAGCCCGAGGCAGGGCTCGAACTCGCAAACCATGAGGTCATGACCTGAGCCGAAATCAGGGTCAGCGCTTAACAGACTGAGCCACCCAGGTGCCCCCAAATCACTCAGAAGATTCTTTTAAAGTGCTTAACCAGAGCATTAGAATGTTACTCACCAAGGTTCTCAACGCTAACGAGATTTTGGGCCACATAACTTATAGGACAGTCCTGAGCATTGTGGGATCCTGGCAACATCCCTGGCTTCTGCCCACTAGATAGATACCAGTAGCACAAAAAAACGTCTCCAGACATTGCCAGATAGCTCTTAGGGGGTGGGGCTGGGGGCAAAACCTCCTCCCAGCCACTGATTTAAATCTTGGACACGGTGGCCATGGGCAGGGCTCCGCAAGACAAGCTTGGGGAACGTGTGGGGGAAAACAGGAAGCAAGGGCTGGTTCTAGCAGCTAATCAGCACTTGCGGAGTGCGTTTGTCTTGAACCTCCAACCTGAGGCACAGAACAAGCTCTACTACAGATCTGATCACGTTACTGGTCCACACAGCTCCGTGGCCTTGTCTGGGCCTGACTCCTCTTAAAGATCAGACCCTCCCCCAGGTCTCTCCCGGGTTAAGCTCACGCATGTGCTACCCTGCTCATTTTCTGCACAGGTGCTAACCCAGCACACTGCTCCCTTCGGTCACCTGCTGGCTTGTGCCACGAGCTCCGTGCAGGAGGGGGCCTCCCCTGGATCTGTGCTCCCAGCACACACAGCAGGGACTCAGGAGGCATGTGCAGACAGACAGAAGGGACAACGTCAGCCCTTCTCAAGCCATCTGTCTCTTTACATATCCCCTCCCCCATGGGGGGGGGGGGATGCACAGGTGGTCCTTCTACACATGACTGGCTGCAGACCGCACCATGAGAAGCTCAGCACTCAGGTTCAACAACCCTGAACTTCATACTGCGCTTGGAAGCAGAGAATGTTGAACTGCAACAAACATTTCACTTCCTAGAATTTGATTTCATGCACCTAATTTTTCAAATATACACATTTCAGTTCTGGAATCTAGGGACCGGGTCGTTTAAAAGCCAGCCCCAAACTTGCTTGTAGCAAATCTGCTGACTGCTTGTGGCAGCTTTCAAGGGGCTTCTGACACTGGGCAGTTCAGAATCACGGAGAAGCTTCTTCACTGCCACTGGGAGAAAGCTCTTCCCTGTCTCTGCAGGATAGGCAGGGGCAATGGTGACACTGGCCTCGACGTAAGAATATACCAGCCTCTCCCCTTCTGGAGTTTTCTTTTTTCTGATTTTTATTTTAGAGAGAGCACAGGGGGGCACGGGGAGAATCTTAAGCAGGCTCCACTCTTAGCATGGAGCTCAACACGGGGCTCCACCCTGCGACCCTGCGATCGTGACCTGAGTCAAAAGGGTATGGATACCCGGAGATGAGTGAGAAGGGTGGGGTGGGATTTTGGGGGTGAGACTGAGGTACCAGGCTCGATGGTGAGGCCGCATCAGCCATAGTAAGGGAGGGCAAAGAGGACAACGAATGCCACCTCCTATTTTACCAAAGCCGGTCCAGCCGTGCTCTGAGAACAGACTGGAGGAGAGCCGGCACGGTATCAGGGAGACCAGTTCGGGTTTTCTGTCTTGCAACCCAGAGAGGATGGTAGCTTGGAGGAGGTGGAAACAGCAGGTAGAAAGAATGCCGGATCCTGAAGGTAGTTTGAGAGGAGTCGCTAGGATTCACTGGAGAATTAAACATGGCGTGGAAGAAAAAGAGGGAAACCGAGCAGAAGTTCAAGGTTTGGGGCCTGAACAGCTGGAGCCACAGCGTTGCTGTCTGGGGGCCAGGACACACAGGAAACCCTACTGTGCTTAGGACACGTCAAGTAGAAGGCAATCAGACATCTGTTGGACATTCCACAACCGGGTCTCCACCTTTCCTTCGGATCTCTTCTCCTTCTTGAGCCTGTAATTTAACCAGACCATCTTCCTTCCTGTTCCCTGAATGTTCACGAGGGCTCACGTCTTTTTTCCCAGGAATGTTGTACCCTAATAAAAACGGTGCCCATCCTTAATCGAGTACCAACGGTCCCTCAATCCAACAAGAGCCTGGGGTGCCTGATGTACATCCAGATCAGGAAGGGACGCGTTAGCAGCACCGTGCTGTCCTGGGCCCTGCAGAAACTTACAAATAGGTGGGAAAGAAGAGCAGAGGCACCCTCAACAGAGAACGGTGAAGTCTGGGGTACCGGTAAAAAGAAAGACTTCCGAAGAACGAGCAGAACGAGTTGCACGAGGCGGGGAATGTTGGCAAAGGGGGTGCTCGTGTGCGACTGTGAACAATTCCGGTGGAAACAACTCTGATCACTGGCCTCCTTGAACTTCGCTGGCCTGACCTCTCTTCGGAGCAATGGGCCCAGCGGCGGGGGGTGGGGGTGGGGGTGGTGCTGAGAGAGATGCTGCCGTTGAAGAACCCTCCCTGGTACCAGACACACAGTGGGCACCTCACGGGAGGCCTCCCGTCTGGAAGTACACGCAGACTGCCGGGACATGAGCATGACTGCTAGGGGCAGGCCTGGTGTTCCAATGCGCCGGATCCCTGAGAACGCTTTAGTCCACTTTGTTTGCCAAACTGCCAGCGAGTATCTACTCTGGGTCGTCTAAACTTTTATTTACTCGACATCTCGGGACCTCACCCTGGAGACCTCCGGATCATTACCATCTAAGTCCTTGTCAAGGTTTCCCCCAGTTCTGAGCGAGGCCAGATCAGCTTTCTAGGAATCCGTGTGACTAGCACAAGAGCTGTTAGCACTTTCAGAGAACGTTCACACCCACCCACCTTCGTTTGAGGTGCCCAGCAAGCCCGGGCAGGGCTGAAACTGTCACATGGGACTCAGTCCTTGAGCAGAGGGGCAACGGTGACAGGCTGGCTTACCCAAAGATGAGGGCAGAGCCAGAAGCACCTCAGACCAGGTAGAGGGAGGCCTCTCCTTTTACAGGCAAGAAAGCGGAGGCCCACACAGCTCCTTCGCTCCCTCAGCCAGTTGTGAGGTTCCTGAGGGCAAGTGCACCCAATCAGCAACAATCCCAACCCACTAGGGGTAATCACTCACAACAGATGTGAATCTAAGCTGACGTCCCTTGGGAGCACGGCCAATCAAAACCATCTACCTACATACTGTGCATGAGGGCCGACCCCAAGCACAGTTCAGGAGAAAACATCCCCCCCCCCCCCCCCGGCAATGGTTGTGCTGGCACTTTCCCCTTCCATCCCGTCACTCAGGCTGGGGAAGGGCGAAGAAAGATTTCAGTGTGCAATCTCGGCGGTGGGGAGACCAACAAGCAGACTGGGTCATTTGGGTAATTACAGAGGAGTAACAGGATTCCCCACGACATTGGCTCGACAAGCATTCTTGGCCTGAGTACAGAATGTCTGTCTCAATGCTTCATGGGAATAAACCATTCCTGATTTTGCGCCGGGGCTCAGATCCGGATGGTGTGCAGAGAGGCCTGAGTGTGAGTCCTGGCCGCTCACACCGAGAGCCCCTGGGTGTTGGTAATGATTATACACAAGGGCCATTTACCAAGCACTGGGTGTGTGCCAGGCGAGCCGGTGGGAGGGAGGCATCATCTCATTCAGCCGGCACAGGCGGTCAGGGGAAGGGGGGGGGGGGGGGGGAGCCTGGTGTCACCACCTCCATTTTACAGATGAGGGCACTGGGATTCCCAGGCCCAAGTCACCAGCTACCCCAAGGTCAAGCAGCAGCTGGCCGGGTGTGTCCGATCCCCCTAATCCAGAGCGCTTATACTTATGATCTGAACTAATCTGAGCCTCAGTTTCCCCATGAAAAGAGTGAGACGTGGGCCTGGCCACCTCGAAACCATCTCCTAGTCTGCTAGGCTTCCGAGGTGTGGTCCCAAGGCTGAGGGGGCGTGGCGTCCTCACCCTCCTCAGGCTGCCGAGAGAGAGCGGGAGAAGAAGCCGTAGAGGGGAAGAGGAATTAACCTGAGAGTCGCGCCCAAGATAGGAACCCCGGCCTGGGCGGGGGGATACGGGGAGGAGGTACTCACGTCGATGTTTCTTAGAATGACGCACTTCCCATTGGTGTAAAGAAAATTGTTGCCCTTGGGGTCGCCGCCGATGATTTTAGAGACGCCCCTCTCCACCTGGGGGAGGCTGGCGAACACATTCTCTGCGGAGACACAAATCAAGCAGAGCACGTTAGGGGCAGCCCCCGCCTCATCCCCCAGGCCGGGCTGAGGACGGAGGGGTGGGAGCGGACTAGAGAGGGGCCCTGGACCGGTCTCAGCCGGTCACCTGTTGCCACCGCCAGGAGGGGCGGCAGCCACTTTGAAGGAGCGCAAGGGACCGCGCGACTTCCTGGTCTGCGCTCCCGACCAGGCCCTTCAGGGACGCGGGGGCTCCCACGGGCCCAGCCCGCAGCGCCAACTTTGGGGCACCCCCTCCCGGGCCGGGGATCGCCGCCGGGCGCCCCGAGGGCGGCGGGGCGCTCGCCGGCCTGCGCCCTCACCCCTCCCCCGCGGCCCGGGACCCCGCCGGGCCGCCCGCGCCCCACCGATGGCCGAGGGGACGGGGGACATAGGCGCCCACCCCGGGGGCACGGGGCCGCGGTACTTACTGATCTCGTACGGCATCCTGCCCACTTGTTACCGCGCCGCGCTCACCGAGAGCCTCCGAGGCCGCCCGCGCCGCGAAGCAGACTGGCGGAGGCCGGGCCGGGGACGGGGGCCGAAAGGCGGCGCCGGGCGTGCCGGGCGCGGAGGGGGCGGTCCGAGGCCGGGGCTCCGAGGCCGGCTCGCGCCCTGCCCTGCGCGCTGCCGCTGCGGACGCGCCGAACCCGGAAGCGCGGCCCCGCGCGCGGCTCGCCCCCAGCTTTGACCATATATAGTCAAGCGCTCGGCTCGGCGGCTGCAGCCCGCGTGAGCCTGCGCGGACGGGGCCGCCCTTCCCCCCGCCCCGCGCGGGGCCCGCCCCGGCCGCCCCGCCCCCGGAAGTGACGTTACACACGGTCCCGTAAAAGGGCGGCGCGGGAGCGCCCACTCCATCAGAGTGGTCCTGGCCGCGGTTGGAGTGGGGTTGCGGAGTGTTTCGGGGGGGGAAGGGAGGGCGGGCTTTTCGGGCGGCTCCTCGCTGGAGTTCTGCGGGGGCCGAGCGTGCTGTAGCGGGGGGCCGCGGAAGCCCTCTCCGTGCTTGTGTTTGCGTAGCGGGCGTTCCCGAGCCGCTAGCCTTCCTGCTGAGGCTGAGTCGGCGCCCGTTCGGGTTTTGCAAACATAGTGGGTTTCTGTTTTTTTTTTTTCTTGGAAGCTAGATGAGTGGGAGTCCCCCTTCCTCAAAAACTCTCGCAGCAGAAACCTTAGGGATGTGTCTTTCTGGGCCCAAACTCCCTATCTCTCTCTCTCTCTCTCTCTCTCTCTCTCTCTCTCTCAAAACTTTAGAAAGCTAAGAAGCCAAGGAGAGCAAAAGGGAACGTAGGTTCTAAGAAAACCAGAGTGGGTCAATGACGGAGGGGGAAGGCAAAGGGGAACTTGGAAGATCGAGGCAGCGGCTCGGAGGTGTTGCTGCGAGCCTCACTTTTCAGCAGGGGTTGTTTTCCTGAGATGGGGGCGGGCGGCTAAAGGAGAATCTGTGAAGCACCTGTGGGTACGTAAGCGTCTGAAGCCTGCGCTAGAAAACCTCACACTGATGCTTGAATTCCTATTTTTCTAATCTGGGAAGCCTAGTAGGCTCTGCTTTCGAACTGGATCCGGGTTCTCTCTTCCTTGGCTGTTAGTCAAGAACCGAGCCTTGAACGCTCACCTGGGTAATTGCAGGTGCTTGTTATCTAGTCTGTTAGGCTCCTATCCTCCCTCCCCTTCAACTCAGTCTGTCTTCCAGATTGCAGCCTGAGCGTTTTTTCTAGAAGCTGAAACCTATTTTTTGCTTTACAAAACTCAAAGCTCGTGGGCTCAAAAGCTGAGGCCTTCAAAGTGGCCGACTGGGCCCTAAGTAAAAAGTCTCGGGGTTACAAAAGACTCCATCTACTGCCCCTAGCTCTATCTTTCTTCTGCACACCGGCTGCCTTGTTGCTCCCGGAATGTCCCAGGCATATTCCTACTCCAGGGCCTGGGTGATTTGTTTTCTACTTTGAATTATTCTCTCCAGAAGTACTTAACTGCTTCAGGGTCTCTTCAATAAACGTCACCTTCCCTGACGACCTTACTTTAAATCACAAGCTTCCAGCCCTCAGGGAATACATTCCTGAATCCTCCCTTTCCTGTGGTTTGTCTAGAGTAGATCCATCTGGCCCACATTGGATGTCCAAATGGATACCCCTGCACCCCACGTGCAATCTTGGATCAAGAAACAAGGGATGTTAAGGTAGTTCTGTGAACAGGACTATAGAAACGTTAATTAAGTCTTTACCAAATGAGGATTCCTAAAACAAGTGGTCAAGCAAGTGTTGGCTATTAACCAGAGAAACCAGGATTTAATGATCAGACTTTAATGGGACTTAAGGTTCAGAACAGGTGAATTTAAGTTCACCCCTAGGATATTTACGTCATGGAAGGACCCTGGTGGAAATAAAACTAAGGTACCCAACCTCAAGCACTTGCAAGCTTTAACATGTATATAAAGCCTTCTGTTGGATTTTGATGCTACTTGGAAAGCAAACCTAAGTAAAACATTCCCCAAACCCTGGCTCGAGGTCTTGCTGCTAGCTTGTGATGTTGATCTGTGGACTTAAATTGGGGGTGGGGATGGGGGTGCTGCCATTAGCTTAAAGTTTACAGACAACATGACTTGGCAGGCAGTTGGGATACCAGGGTGTTATTCCTCTGGTTCGTCTCTAGTTTGAGAAACCCGCTGAACCAATCCAGGGGGACGCGGAGATTGGGAGCATAGTGAAGCGAGGCTGTAATGAACGTTCTTGCAAGAGCAGGTTACCGGATAGACACAACGGGGCAGTTAAGAAAGGCAACTGATCTCCTAGGGTGCAAATCCCTCCCCTGGTTCCTCATTGGCTGAATACTACAGAGGTTACAGCCTTACCAGGAGGTCAGCTATGCCCACGTAAGGCAAAAACTACAGTCCTTGAGGGGCGCAGAGACTTCGGTTTTTTGGTGCATGCTTATTGCAAAGCCCAAGAAAATAAGCCTGCAAAAGTGGGGAGGGGAAGAACCAGGAAGTGAAGTATCTAAGGGTTTAGAACTCCCCGGGGGGCGGGGACGGAGAGGGGAGGTTAATATGTATTTCAAATAGGTTGTAAACCTATTGACAGCACTGCTTTTCCTTCTGAAAAGGAATCCTCTCACTTCTCACATCTGGAACGTTCTGTTTGGTTGTCTAAGCTGTAAGGACTCAGTGACCCCTGAGTGATATGTGCTGTGACTAACCGTAGTTCCAATGCTTTTCCTCGGGTTCTCCTCCCTTATGTACACCTTGGTTAATTCAACCACCTAACAGCCTGCCCTTGGTCTCCAGTGAGGACCCTGAATGTCTGTATCCTGGTGACTCCTACTCTACATGTTGGTCCAGCCACTTCTGGCAACTCCTGTTTCCAGCTGCCTCCCTGGCATCTCAGGGAGGTCCCGAGGGCACTTCCTGGGACTAAACCAGTCTAAGACCAACTCCCCCCCCCCCCCCCCCCCCCCCCCACCCTCTCCTACACAGGGCTGATTCTTTGAGGGCTCCCTTCCCACAGCGACCAGTAATTCCTGTCTCCGGCTGCACTGGTCAGAAACCTTAGCCTGATCTCACCCCTACATTCGACCCTTCACCAAATCTCGTTCCTTGAATGCCTGCGTCTCTTAAATCTAACCCTTTATCTCCTGCATCTCCTTAACCCTTCATGTCCTAAACACGGCTGGGCTTCAAGCTTTCTCGCCTCCTCTGGGCTACTTTAACCACTTCCTAACTGCTGTATCCACTCAGAGCCAGAGTAACCTCAAACCTTGTCAGCAACCCCCACACCTGTCTCAACATGTAGGCCTGGGGAGGATGTTGGTCTCTAAGGCCCTGGGGGACCCAGGCTTTGGTTGGCTCTCCAGTAGCTCTGTCCCTGGGTCTTTTCCAGCCACAGGGGTCACCTCAGGGCTTCTCAGCTCTGCTGCTCTGCACGGCGGCTGCTTGGGAGCTGTGGCACCTGTGGTTTCTGAGCTTTCCCTGACACCCCAGGGTAACCTGGTTGCAGTTGCTTGAGTGGGGTAACTGACAAAACCCTTCCACGGGCTTCCAGGAGTAAGTACGAGGCCTCGCCGCTTCAAGTCTGTTCTGACAAATACTTTGGTGAAAATAAGGGTTCAGAATGCGTGGCTGTACAAGAATGGACCTCCTCCTGAGCACGCTTAGCCCAGGCGTCCTGGTTACCCCTTCCATAAATGAGGAACCTACAGGAGACCTTTGAGGCTCCTGCTTCCAGAAGCTTTGCAGAAAAACAAAGGAATCGCAGGAATTCTGGCCTTGTGTGCAAGGCCTGTAAACCTACTTGCACACTTCCGACCCTCCTGTTCTCACGTCTAAGGATCTGGAAAGGGATCTCCTTCCTGTTAAAGAATATTGGGCCTCTGCAAAGGGCACTGTGCCCAGATGCTGCAAGAGCCCAAGAATGGGTGCTGATCCTCTAGAAGAGCTTGTGGTTGGACTAGTCCATCTCCTGGAGGCAGGGTCCTGTACAGTAGGGGAACTTCCCCATCATGGGCTCAGATTTCTCTAGAAATCTTGGTCTCTTTCCTGGGTCCTACCCTACCATTTGCAAGACAGCTTGGGTAAACCACCCTCGATTATCTCTGAAATGTTGCTGCAATAGATAACGTCTCCATCTCTAAGCTGGCCATACCGCCATCCTCTCCAATCTGCCACGAGCAGACCCTCACTTGGAAATGGCCAGGGAAACGCCCAGGTTTGGCTCAAGGGTCAAACCCTAGTTTACCTATGACTGGGAGCGGAGTGACATGGGGCAGACTTACCTATAGGCTACCCACCCCATGATCCTGGGAGCCTGGGGCAGCAGGGCTTTGGGCTGCCCTCCTAGAAGGGAGAACTATTGGGAGTGGGGCCATCACCCAACGAGCTCTCCTGCTTTTGTCCCGTCAAAGAGGGTTGATAATGCAAAACCCTGGCCTGTCTCTCTAAACCTATAGAAGAGTGTTAACCTCTGGTGTGTAAATTCTCCAGCCCTGAGTGTCACGCCTTGCTGTGGATGCTTCCTGTGAAACTGCTCAATCAAAAACCAATGGTATTTCATGGCCCCATGAGGGAACCACGCTTTGCCAAATGACTGCCTAACACCTGTAACCAGTGCGACAAGAGTGTTCAAATTCCTGCAAGCTGTAGGAACTTGTGCACAAGTTGTTTTCCCATTTGAGCTTCTCTATAGCACCTCTATCTCTAGGCGAACTCTGTTCCTGCGTAGCTCCAGACTAAACACAGTTCAGGGAACACATCTTACTTGATTACTGAGCTTAGTTCTTCAAAGCCATGCTTCATGGACCGCTAAACCTCTGCTGCTATCTGTCCTAACCTGGTTTGAGACTTGGACTTGCACAACTTCACTCTTTGAGCACAGGACTGTGAAGGCTCTGGGCCAGACCCTTGGCTTCCCTGTCAGTCTTTGTACTGACTTCCTGTAAGCTGTAGGATGAATACAGCCGCTGCTCTTTTCTGTGCTGCCTGCTACGTGGCACAGCAGGTGAAATGGTGCCCTGAAGGGAGGTAGAGTCCCTGTCCTCACCTCTGCCTCCCTTGAAGGAAGGGCTTTCTTGGACTTGGCTGATCTTTCCGTGAGCACTTGTGAGGACTTGCCCAAGTTTCAAAACAAAGGGCTACAGCCAGGATTCAAGCTTGGGTCTGCCGTCTCCAGAGCCCAACTGTTGCCCTTCGTGGGGAAAGGGCTGAACGAGACCAGCGCGGCGTTCGCGAATCTTGGTGTTGATGAATAGACCGCTTTATCCCCTTGAAGTGAGTGGTGGAATGCAGTAGCTCTTTGGGCAAGTGCAAGGATGTCCGTCATTCTCTAGTTGAAACGCTCTGTCCTTCTGGGACAGATACTTAGAATTACAATGTGGCCTTTTCTCGGACTTACACCAGAAAATGATCCGGCTTGTCTCAGTCACCATCTGGCTCTGGGGACCTCTGTCCAGGTTGTACCCATAAAGCAGGCGCGTGGCTATGCGATCCCTTGACATTCTGCAGTGCTTGGGGTGTCTGGTCTTGTTGCATCCACACGACTCGTGAAACAATGCTACGGGCACCAGTGACAGTCACAACAAAGTTTATTGCAATGAGAGGCAAGGCAAACCGATAGATCGGGACCGACACTCTTGACCCGAGTGCGGTCTCGAACAGCCGGGGTATGGGAGGTTTTATAGCTGACCACATCGTCTTATCACCGGGGAACAGAACAAAGGAATAGTTCCCAGGTGGAAACAGTTCAAACAGGCCCTTGCCCCAATCCAATCAAACACTAATCCATTTCTTGATAGGATAAGGCTATTATCTTTTAACCTACAGTGTTAAAGCTGTTTCTTAAGGCTACAGGCTACCCCTACCCTACAATTTCACCCTTACATAAGGACACAAGCCATATGGGATTGAGGCCTACCTACTCTGGTATGACCTCATCGTAATAGATTGTCAGCAATGACCATATTTCCAATTCACCTTCTGAGGTATTGGGGTTTAGGACTTGAATGTATCATTGGGGGCATACATCTCCGTAATAGTAGGTAAGAAGCTTGCTGGTTTCACTTGACCGTCCTCCCACCCTGAGCCCTGATTGATGTCCTGAGGCCCCCTGGGAGAGAAAGACACAAGATGCTGGAGTGTGCAGACATATGCTTTGGCAATGACAGCATTGACACGAGAGATTCACCACCCATCTTTGGAGCACCTGCCCTTGGGGAAAACCAACTAGGGTTTACGAACAGATCCATGGGCAGGTATCCTACCAAAGGGTCTCCAAAGTAATGATAAAACAGCTATTGTCTGTCCCACCCCTGATCTGGCATTCCATTCTAAAATGCTCAAATATAGCATTTTAAACAGCTGCCTTTGGAACAGACCCCGGAGAACACTTTGGGCGTGTTTGGTAGTTACTTGCTGCCCTTGGGACTGTGAGCCCAATTCCTCGACCTGACCTAGCATAGCCATGGAGTTACTTCTGCGTCCAAGTGCAGCCGCAGGGTGGAGGCCGCTGTAGATGGCCGGGAGCTGTTTGGCCTCCATGCTTAAGTCTGGGCCTGCAGAAGGCCTTCATTAGGCCCTTTGTCCTGGCTGGGTGGGCTCTAGTCCCCACCAGGGGCCTTGAGTTAGGATAGTCGGCCTCTGTGTGGACAACTTGATCTGTATCGTAATGTCCGTTTCCAAGGCAGTAGCTCTAAAGGGACACTGCAGAGTGAGGCTGGAGATGACGGTGTTCCAACTCTGACATCAACGTTAACGGATCGAGGAGCCCCACTACATTTGGGGATGATTCGCGTCCGGTTTTGATTTTATTCCGACATCAAAGTTAATGGATCAAGGAGCACCACTACATACAATTGGAGATAACTTTGCATCTGGCTTTGATTTTGTTAAATTCAATTGGTTACATTTGTTTCAGGTGTATAGCTGATTACTTCCACACAACACCTGGTGCTCATCACAAGTGTTTAATCCCTACCCTGTTTCACCCATCCGCCCATCTCTTATAACTGCTTGTTCTGTAAGTGTTTGATTCTTTTTCCCCTTGGCTTGTTTTAAGTTTACCTGAGTGACGACATATGATCTTTGCCTTTCTGACTTGGCTTAGCATGATACTCTAACTCCATCCATGTCTCTGCAAATGGCAACATTCCATTCTTTTTGATAGCTAAGTAATATTCCACGGGACATAAATCTTTATCCATCAGTTGGTGGACACATGGGCTACTTCCATCATTTGGCTATTGTGGATAGTGCTGCTGTAATATGGAGACACGTGTATCCCTTTGAATTAGCATTTTTGTGGTGTTGGGGCAAATACCTAGTAGTGCGATTGCCAGATGGTGGGGTAGTTCTATCTTGAGAAACCTCCACACGGTTTTCCACAATGGCTGCTTCAGTTCGCATTCCTACCAGCAGTGCCAGAAGATTCCCCTTTCTCCACATCCTTGCCAACAGCTGTCTTGTTTTTAGCCATTGTGACAGGTGTGAGGAGTATCCCCTTGTGGATTTGTATTTCCCTGATGAATGATGTTGAGCATCTTTCCACGTGTCAGCCGTCTGTAGGTCTTTGGAGAAATGTCTACTCAGGTCTTCTGCCCATTTTTTAATTGGATTTTTTTAATGTTTATTTTGAGAGCAAGCGTGAGCAGGGGAGCGGGGAGAACCCCAAGTGCAGGGCTCAAACTCCCAAAATTGAGATCCTGAGCTGAAATCCAGAGTGATGCTTCACCGACTGAGCCACCCCAGAGCTATTGAGCTTTAAAATCTATAAAAATAAACTTACAGCTACTCTTTACCATCAGGTCTGTCGCTTGCAAGTATTGTCTCCCAGCCCATAGGTTTCCTTTTAGTTCTGTGTGCTTTGTGCAGAAGCCTTTTACTTTGAAGTCACTTTTTTTGTTTTGGCTTGTTTCCCCTGCTTCAGGAGACCTACCTAAAAAGTTGCTACAGCCAGTCTCAAAGAGGTATTGCCTGTGTTTCTTCTAGGATTTCTATGGTTTCAGGTCTCCTGTTCAGGTCGTGAGTGAATCCATCTTGAATTTTTGTGTATGGTGTACGAAGCTGGTCCAATTTCATTCTTTAGCATGTTGTGGTCTAGTTGTCCCAACGCCATTTGTTGAAAGGACTGTCCTTTTCCCGCAGGATATTCTTTCCTGCTTTGATGGACCGTATAGTTGTGGGTTCACTTCTGGTTTTTCTATTCTGTTCCATTAATCTAATGTGTTCATTTTTGTGCCAGTACCATACCGTGTGAGTACTACAGCTTTGTAAGATGATTGAAGTTTGGCTATAAGGGTGCCTGTCCGGTTCAGTTGCTAGAGCATGCGACTCTTCCTCCTTGGTGTTGAGTTAAAGCCCCATGTTGGTCTTGAAGCTTACTCAAATTCTCCGGTTTTGGTTTCTTCCCCCTCTTAAAATAAGGTCTGCAGTCTTCTCTTGATATGTCTGTTCCATTCAAGCCCTACGGGTCTCTGGGCTGCACCTATTCTCAGGATTGGGCAGGTACTTACATGTCTGAGAGAGCCCCAGACTGGACGATGGTGCAGCATTGGCTACTGTGGAGACTTGAACGTGGGAGAGGGAGTGTGGGTCCTTAAGATGCCTGTCCCTGTCGGTTAGAAATGATAAAGGTCAGGCAGTGTGTTTGCACGTTAGCCATGCACCTAGTGTCTGCCTGGTATGGTGTGGATATTGAGTAGAGGACTTCCCTCCTGGACCACTAGAAACCAAAGGGGAAGAAGATTTTAAATTCCAAGTGTCGGGATCCAGTGTTCCTAGTGGTGGTCCTTGCAACCTTTGCATCTTAGTTGCAAATGCCTTATTACAGAGCAGAGACAGAGCCATTATTCTAGCGAATGGCTGCTTGTGTAGCACAGTATATCAGTATTTGCTCGCAAAGAGCTGATTTCAACCCTCTCTTGGTGCCCACCAACCACACCCCACTTTCTAGTCTCAAGATACTTGACCGTTGAGGAATCAAGCCAACGCTTCTGGATGTTTCCATCAGGCATTCCTCAGAACCAGCAATTGCAAACCAGCTCCCAGGACCCCTGCCATACTGTAAAGGAGTAAACCAGCTGGGGCTAATCTGGTTTTTTTTTTTTTTTGGTAGTGCTTAAAATTGTCAGTCTCATTATAAACACTGCACATGCTAAACATGGGATATTCTTAACTGCAGTTAGACCATGACTCTTCTCCTGGGGCAAGTCATGGAGCCTAGGTCTCCTGACTCTCTCAAATAGAGGTTTCCTCTTCAGGTATACAGAGGAGTTACAGCTATCGGGGATGGTGGGGGTCAAGGTCCTAACCATACAGCTAAGACTTCGGGAAATGATAGTATCATTTGGGTACACTGCTCTGGGCTGTGGTCTGGGTCCTTTGGGTGTGTCCCAGTGGCTAGAAAACCCAGTTCTACCTGAATTTCTGGAGGTTGAGTCCTGGGACATGGCTCTGAGGGAATAGAGGTCAGTTCTTGTATTTCTACCTGATGCAAACATCTAGACTTAGGACACACTGCGGGCTTCCTACCTTCTCAATCTGGACAGAACTGGCCTTTAACCCTGATGTTGGAGAGGACCCAGAATCCCAAAATTACTTCCCATGAAGCTGTCTGATTTAGTAGCAGGTCAACTCCTTCTGTGGTTGAATTGTTGATGATGGCTAAATCCTACCTAGTGTAAAGAGAATTGGCTGAGCTTTAATAGTGCTGATCGTACAAAAGAAACCTTACAATTAGCTCCAGACTTAAGAGGATAGCTCGGCTGTGTAACCTTATTCCCTTGGCAAACCCAGTCACTAACATGACCGAAACTACTCTGACATGATTGCAAGTAAGACCTTTAAATGAAATCGCAGTTCTTAAATCAGCTGCTGCTTTAAGTCACCTGTGCACACAGGACTCCTAAAACTTAAGTGACAAGACTGAATCTCCCTATCTGTATTGTTGGCCTAATTCCAGATTAACTCAATGTACCGAATCTTGCTCTGCAGACGGGAACAGGCTGCTTCAGCTGCATCCTTCACCGGACAGAACGTACCAGTGAGTCTCTGCCACACTGATGTAATTGTTTTTTGAGGCGTGGACATAAAGGTGCTTTGTAAACTGTCAAAGTTTTCTCTCCAGATGTGACAAGTTAATGTGACTATGCATCTAAAGTTCTTCCTGTGTTCAGATGATGTGCTGAGGGCCCAAGACCTCCCAGCCAAAAGCCTCGGTGGCGTTAGGGCCCAGGGCTGTCTGATGCTTGGGTCCTTGCTCATAACTATTGCCTTAGGATGTGTAAGGACTCCAAAGGCCTAGTGTTGGGAGACCGACTTTTGCTCTGGCCAGGATTTCATTGTGGGAACGAGGTTAATTACTTGTGGGGGAGGTAAAAGGATGATAGTCTATAACCAAAGGAAGTCTGGTGGATAAATTCAGATGGGGGAGGGGCTGTTCCTACCTCTTGTGATTGGGAGGGACTTTTGGTAAAAATGGCTTTGAAGCTAGATTGCTTAGTATACAGAGGTCTACAGAAGGTAAGCAGAATAAAGTCTGGCAGCAGGTGCCAGGTGAATTAGTGCTAAGGATTGCCCTAAGAGACTATCCAGAGGGCTGACCTGCGTGAGGTGTTGTGCTTTTCCTGAGGGGATGGTGGGTAAGCCTTTTGAAGCTTCTCGGCAAGGAAACTTGATCAGACTACTGCTTGAAGACCTGTTTCTTCCTGTCCCTAGGGACTGGCAGTGGATGCTCATTCTAGAGACAGGGTGGATAGTGCTAATGAGCATGGGAACAGGGACTGCATTAGTGCATCTATGGGGACACCTTTATAGTTGGGCCTCTGAGTCTATGGGAGCATTCAGTTCTGTGGCCACAGCCAAGTTCAAGTCAGTGGGTAGGAACTGCTTTGGATAGACAGACACTGGTCCTTTCATGGCCTTCTCAGGTTAATCACCTTAATGTCAAGTACTTAAGGTAGTGTTTGCATGTTCTGGTGGCTGGCATTTGATCCCCTAAGCCAACAATGGTGCCCCAGTTTACAGTGAGAACTGGCCAGACCTAAATCAGTCTGGGTACAAGACTTGATCCTGTCACTGAGGGCTTGTCTTCTGTAACACTTATGACCCCATGTGAAAAGATCCTTGAATTCCTACTTTCAGAACCACAAATCAGCATGAAATTCTGAACTTTTGAACCCTTGTTGGCAGGAAATTTTGCTGCTCGACTGTCTCCTAGTTCCCATATAGCCAAGGCCTTTTTTTGCTGCTTTATGCAGTTGGAGTTAGGAGAGGAGCATCTCGCCATTTTTGGCAATTGCTGTGTCCATTTTTAGAAAGCCCAGCTGTATACAGCATTCTTTCAAATGCTGGTTGATGGCAGAATGTTGCTGGCTTTCGGGAACTTGTAGAGTTCTAAGTGCTGATTCCAGCTGAGCAAAAAGATTAGCTGTTTCTTGAGGTTTCTTGGAAACCTGGTGCTAGGGTCATGGGTGGTGTGCATTAAGTAAGCTCTAAGAGAAGCTTCCTTGGCTTCTGTGATGGAATCTATTCCGGGATGCTGAGGGTGAAGGGTCAAGAACTAGCTACCTCCCTATGGGGTGGCGGGGGTGGGGGTGCACTCTTACCATCCTACAGGAGGGAGCTGTGCCCTTTTACCTTCTCACTCTTATTCACCATTGTCCTCACCACCAGGGAACAGATTCCTCTGGGCAGTAAGGTCACTGGTCTTGTGTACCCTGGCTTCTGGCTCTTGCTTTTTTGGTGTTGGATCTACGTGGCTGCTCTTGAAGTCCTGCAGTATACTTCCTCATGGAAGCTCACCCAATCAGAACTTCCCATACTTGCAGTGTTGGTGCCTAAATCCAACCTTCATCTCCTTGCCCTTGGGGTCTCTAAAAGGCAGCACACTCCAGGAACTCTTAACAAATGGCAATAGATGAATCCCTTTTGTAATGGTAAAGTTCAGTGGAGAGAACTTCTATTCCAGTTTAATAGAGGACTTCTAACTTCTCATCAAGTGCATGGTCATCTTTGGGTTGAGACTGAGGGCCAGTTTGGGAGAATGTGCTTCCTGGTATGGCCACAGAGGTCCTGGTGTTCTCCGCTTAAGTTCCTGGCAGTTGTGGGCCACCCTGGCTGTGTTGAGTGAAGTCAGCCTCTATTGCTACAACTGGCCTTAGGGTGCCTAGCCGTGTGGAGTCTTAGAACCACTAGAGTATCAAACATGACGTTGACTGGAACCCTCAGGCACGAGGCTCTAGCTGGGCTGGGATAACTTATCTTCGTTAAGGTACACCCGTCTGCACCCCCACTTTGAGCAGACTCTAGGATTTGAGTGGAGAATTTCTTTGCTGCGGTCTGAAGAGGCTTGAGGTGGGGATGCCAGACACAGCACCAGAGCTGGTCTCTCAGACAGAGGTTCAGCTGGCTCTTTGACCAGCCCAAGCCTCTGATGCCTTTGGGGCCATGCTCACTGGGAAAAGTCAGACTTGTTAGGCTAGAAGTGGAGCATGGAATGGAGCCAGGAGTGTTGTCTGGTATTTATGGAACCCTCCGTAGGTTGAGCCTAGTGAGCTAGAGTATGACCTGAGCGTGGAACTTACCTAGAAACTTGCTTGGTGATGCAGTGCTGGCTAACTTGGGAGCCTTCTCTGGGAGCCAGAGTGGGAGGGGAGCTGCTCCAGGAGTGTGGTGGTGTGTTCCTGGGCTGGCATCTCTGGGTGTGCCATCCTCAGTCCTGAGTAACTTGGAGAGCTGACTTGGGATGGCCTCAACACCCTGTTCAAACAAAGTTACTGTCGCAGTAGCAACCGTGTTCTGTCCCCCATCTGTGCCAAGTTTTTCAAGACTCAGCCTGTCCCATGGGGGCTGCTAAGCCAGTGCCACCTATGGGGCCATGGCTGTGGAATTCACCAGAGGGTAAAGCCTTGCTGGGCCTCTCTCACCCTATAGAGATGCTTGAGCTATGGGGATGGAGTCTCTGGATCAATGAGAGCAGGCACACTTGGCTCCTGTTGGATTAAGAGGACCCTGGGAATGCAACTGAGGTTTCAGTGCCTCCTTATCCTATGGGAGACCTGGGGTAATGGTCATGGAGAGAAACTCCCCAAATGTCATCAGCATGAGTAGCCTTCAGTGTGCCCTCAGCACTAGAGAGAACACCAGGAGTGTAGGGCGATGGCTCTCTGAGGAAGCTCAATGTGGTAACTGTGGAACACCTCTGAAGGGTCCTTATCCCTTTGACATGTGATACTCGACCATGGAGAAGAGTCTTTTCTGTGCTGGCCTCACATTTTCCTGTATCCCTTGGTGGAAAATCAGCTCTAACTGGAGAGAAACTCTTTGTGCATTAAGTGTGCTAAACAGGTAAGCAAGGTCTTCTCTGTGTGCATCTGTCTCACTGGAGGGCAGTATGGCATCAATGTGGAGATGGCCTCAATGTCTGTCAGTCTGAATTTTGAGTAAATCTGGATGGGGTTTAAACGTGTCTCCCTTGTTTGCTGTAAATGAGTTGGTCGGGTTCTCCAAGAAATATTTTTGCAAGACTACAATGAAGGTTCCATTAGTTGCCTGAAGCCATCCTGAATAGCCCCTTTAGGTGGGCTGTGGGATTCCTGGTGTTTTGGTCACAGCATCTACTCAACCGGTTATACAGAAGACCTTAAGATGGAAGACCGGGGCCTGTGTTTATTGCTTTGAGGACTTGGTGGTCAGGGGTGACTTCTGTGGGGACTGTACTGTTGTGCTGGTAGCCCCTAAATGGAGACTGCTTTGCCCTGGTCTTAAGTTCTAGTCCTGCAGCCTTTGCCATTCCTCTACAGGAAGTCCTACCATTCTGGGAGGGCCGTGGATACAGGAGGTTGGCCTAGAAGGGGGCAGGGGGTATTTCAACTTTCCTTTGCACTCATGTTTGTTCACTCTTGGCGTCTTGTCTCCCAAATGTGATTTGATGTTCTAGAATATTGCAGGTGCACTAGAGGTGGGAGGGAGGGGAGACCATGAGGAACAACACGAATGGCCATGGGAATCCGGATACTACTAGGTTGTGTGATGGGCTCAAATGAAGTACTTGACAAAACTGAACGAAATGTTAAAAGAAGTCAAGTCAAATAGAAAAGAACTGCAGTAAGAACAAACAGCTCTTTAAAAGTGAAAAGACCATTTTTGAGGGGGTGCAGAGAAGGTTGGCTTTACCTTTCTCCTGGCCCAACATCCTGGAATCTTAGCTTTTCCCCAAGTTGACCTTCCTTCTGTAGGGCTTTTTGACGCACCTGCTCTTGAAGTCTGTATTGGTCTCCACAAGCTAGGGGCCCTAGTCCATGAACAGGGAGCCCCAAATGTGATAGGGCATCTGAAGGAGACACGAGTGGGAAAGTAGCTAGCTCTGCACAGGAGCATGGAGTTTAAGTGGGCTGCCAACCCTTCCCACAAGGAGGCCCTGGGATCTGGACAGCAGTGGGATGGGGAGAGATCAGGCATCCCATCCTGGGAGGGTTTTGCCAACTGGGCAAGGTGGGCAGAAGGGTGTCAGCTTCTCCCAGTTACTTTGGGAGAAGCAAAGTACCCAGTCCTGACGATCTGGAATCCAAGACCAAGTCCTCCCTATGGGAATCAGGACTCCCAATTGTAACCTAGTGCCAAGTGGTGTCCTTCTCAGGTCCCATCCAGCAAACATGTCCTGTAACTTTTGAGGAACAATCCTTGAAACCTGGGTGCCTGGCATAATTCAGGAGATAATGTCCGGACTTGCACGTGGGTATGGGAGCCCTTAGGGTAGGGTCACATAGGGATGGGGACAAGAAGCTGGAGTCCGTGAGCACAGGATGGGGTTGCATCCAGGTATATTTGGAGACTATAAACCTGTACTGAGTTTCTCATTTCTGGGCTCTAGTGGAGATTGCCACATAAATCCTTAGAGAATAAATGGGATGTTGTCAGTGATCACACTGGAGAGCCCACGCAGATTTCATGGTAACTGGCTGAAAATGGGAGAGAAAATTTAGGAATGGCCTCTTCAGCCCTTCACTTTCCTGTCTGTGTATGTGTGGAACCTTACCTAAACCAGGGTGTCCAATGTCAAAGACCTCTGTAGGATGACCAGCATCATTGGGTGCCCAGTGCCTCCTAAGGGCCTACAGGTGGGAGCCTCCAAATGGGCAAAGCAGAGAGAACTTTCTTGCTTCCTGTGAAGTTCCTAAAGCTGCACCACAAGGTCTGGGATGGGCCACAGTCCAAGGGGCTTCTTGGACTGCTTAGAAAAGATATTGGGGAATCTGTTCATGAGATTTATTGGTAATACCTGATGTCCTAGAGGGCCATGACCAATGATGCTGTGGCTTCCTCTGGGGGCTTTGGCAGGCTGATTGGGGCAGGGGTGCTGGGCAATATGGAAGCAGGTTTGGGGGCAGCATGCTTGGCTTGGTGGCTGCCCCAGTGGACATGGACTCCTTCCTACATACCCACACCTATGCCCTGCTTGTGAGTTTGCAGGACATGCTGATTCTCCTCTCACTTGATGGATGTCAAAGTTCTATCTTCTGAGATGGAGTCTCTGCCAGACCAGAAGCTCAATGAGGGCAAGGAAACACGCTGATGGATGTGTTTCTGCTCTTAGCAATGAAGCCAAACCTGCTTCCATTTTACCGCTTAGGATGTAGGCCTTTTAAACAGTAATTCCTGGTAAACTGTGTTCTCTGGATTCTCCAAGCATGCACACTACTGAAAAGAACAGTTAGGGACACTTGGAAGTTCTGTTCCCCTGTTCAAACTGAGATTTCACCCTTTAGGGTGGACAGTGTGCTCAACCACAGGCACTTGATAGTGGAGTTTGATCTGCCATGAGTGGGGTGAGGCTGGTAGTTGCTGGATGACCACCTAGTGTCTGGCGTGGAAGCTCCTCGGTTCTCAAACGTCTCCAACTCCTCCTGATCTGTGGTTTACACTTTGTCCTTGGTGAGGGTGCCATGAAAGTGGGGAGAAAGAATGGGGTCACAGATCTGGCCCTTAGGCCACTGGGCCCCCTTCTGCTGTATGCATTCTGATCACTTAATACCCTCCATCTGTAGACTCTTCCTATTCACCAGATAGTTCTGCACTTTGCTGAACTACCTGGACCAGATGATCTCAGCCTTAGGACCAGGAACCTCCTCTCTTCTGTGGCATCTGTACTTTATTAAAAAGGCTTAATCACTGAGGGGCCTTTCATTGACTTTTCCCATGTAGACTTTTGAGGGGGCTTGATCTTTGAGCCAACTAGTCTTTGCTAGACTTCAATTCCCTCTTTGCTTTTCCCCTGACCTATGCTGATCTTCCATTGGAAGTGATGTATAAGCCTTACCCACAGAAAGGAGGCCTAGTCCCTGTCTAGTTAGCTATCAGCTACAGAATTAGTATGTGAGGAAGCAGTGGTCTTTGATAGAAGTCAACAGTTTTCCCCACTCACATGCCAGACCTTGGGTCATTGGTAGCCTTGAGTCGTCACACAGATTTCCCTGAGGTGTGGGGCTCCTCTTATATGGAGTGGTATCCCAGCATGGTGCTAGAGGAGGACTTTCTTATAAACAGGGTTACTGTAGGTTCAGTCATTAGATTTTCTGTTCTCAGGATCAAACTGGGCCTTGCTTAGTGGCTCACTTGTACACCCATCATGATCGACTCGGAAAGGAAGGGAGGTTTTCCTTAGCTCCTTCCCCTCCAACCAAATAGTGGTGGAGCCTAAGCCCATGCTGCACAAGTTGGGGAGGATGGGGTTTTCATTTCCGTCCTTGGCTGGACCTCACCAGGGTTGTCTTGTAACCCCGAGTGCCAGAAATGTCTACTTCTTGTCCGGGGGGGTCTTGTGAATTCAGGGCTGGGTACCAGGAATTTCTCCAGGGTTCTGGTCCCTCAGCTTTGACATGTTCATAGCTTTTTTGTGGACCAAGTTGCCACTTTGTTAAACGGAGACAGACTGTCTGAATCACTGAGAATAATGGCAAGTGCTTTCAAACATGTATTCAGGACTTAATGCATTGGTGGGGGATGACTTTGGTAATTCTATCACTGAGCTGTCACCAGATCGCTTTCTTGATGTCTTGCTCGTGTTCTTCATGGGCTCTTGAGTTTATGTCCCCATTGTGGAGTATGTGGCTTCAGGGCATATGAGCAGTGCAGCAGAGGAAACTCCTTGCTGGACTTTGGCAAAAGTGGAATTAGACGCTTGTCTTAGTGTCTGGTTTGTTTCACTTAAGGTTTCTCAAGGTTGGTCCATGTTGTAGGTGTGGGCACTTGGTTCCTTTCCGTGGCTGAAAAACACATTACGTGCACATATCCTTGTTCTGTGGTAAGGACACTGGGTTCCTTTGGTTCCTTTGGTTCCTTTGAATTCTTCAATGAATACTGATGCTCACTTACCTGCTTCAGTTCCTAGTTTAAGTTCCTGAGGCATGTAAAAGAATTGCTGCATCGTAAGCACTTTGAGGAACTGCCAAATCGTGGATAGTTTCTAGAACTGGTTCTATGTGGAAAATCTCTTCCTGAGGTCTTTTTGGAATATCCCCCCTCCCCTTAGGTGATAAAATCCACTGCTTGGTTTCATGCTTGGAATTCGCTGAAAAAGGCAATCTGGTTTTTCAGGATCTAGATCAGGAAGACTCTCCTGCCCCCTCCTCCCCCCTCCTCCCCCCTCCCCCCTCCAATTGTCAAGATCCTTCCTTACCTCAAGGACACTGCAGGGTCATTGCTGTTAAGATTCAATAGACCTCTCAGCAACCAGTCCTTTTGTATATTGTCAATCTTAAACATAGCCACATTACCAGCAAAAGGAGTTATTCACGGATAGAATTACAATTTGGAACTGTAGAAAACTATAGAAAAACAAAAGGCAAATCCAGAGAAGGGAAGAATTCTTCTTGTAGAAGGAAGTTGGGAGGGGCTGTCTGGAATGGAAATCCACTGGAGGAGAGCAAGAGTTCAGGGCTGTGGTGGCTTCCCATTGGCTGGGTTGTTGCTGGGGGAGGAGGTAAAGTGTTTCCTGCTGGGGTTTGCCAATGGCAGTGGTAGTGCATGAAACCTCTTCAGTACTTTCTGACTCCATTTAAAATGAGGTCTTTATTCATTTTCACAAAATCAGATAGGATACGCCCTATCAAGCACTCATCTTTGATTTGATGCCAATGAATCTTCGTCCATTGGCAATCTGTTGAATTGGGGAATTCCTTGTATGGTCAAGTTAGACACTGCCACTGAGTTGGCAAGATTCATTTAGATTGAAGTTTCATCCACTCGCTTGTAGCTTTTGTTTCTCTTGGTTCTTTGACCTGTCCTTGGATTCTTCAGGTACAGGTCTACAGCCTGCACCAAGTGGGGAATACTGTACATCAGTGGCCATGTGTCTAGGACAGTCTGAACAACCTCATGGGGTCTGTAATGGGCTCCTGGTTGCAGAGGGTGCTCCTTTTAGGAAGTGGCATCTCCTGTTGTGTTCCCTAGTCTCCACCATCCCTGAACCCGGCAGCTTCTGGGTTGGAGAATGGAATACTTCTGTCCACTTCATTCCCGTGAGTTTTCACCTTCTGTTCGAGAGTGAGAAGGCCTCTTCTGCATTAGGTTCCTCACCCCTATAGTAAGGGTCATCCCTGGATTGTGGTGAAGAGGGAAGAAGGAGCTTAGGGAGCAGAGACTGGGCCAGGATTGACCTGGGCATTTGTGAACTCACCCAGGCTGACTCGGAAGAAAGTGAGGTTTTCTTCAATCTCTACCTCCCCTGCCAAACTTCGGAGACTCTTCTGAGCTCTGGGGCCAGGCTGAACTAGCATGGGCCCCTAGTCTGTCTGCTCAATGCGCAGCAAAGCCAATTCCTGAGACATGGAATATGTGGCAAGGGAAGGGTTTATTCGAGAGGCAGCCAAAGGAGATGAGCAAGTAAGCCTCAAGTCCACCTCCCCAGAGGAGAGTCAGGGAAATTTAAGGGCTGAGAGGAAACTTCCTAACCTTCCTATAAGCTTCTAGACCAAAATACCATAGATGAGGTTGTTTAAACAATGGTACTCTCACAGTTCTGGTGGCTGAGCAGTCAAAGACAAAGGTACCAGCAAAGTCTGCTAAGGGCTCTTTTCCTGGCTTGTAAACAGTGGCCTTCTTGTTGTATCCTTGTGGTGGAGTGAGCTCTGGTCCATTCCTTTCCATCGAAGGATGCTAACGCTGTTATGGGAGTGCTACCTTTTATACCTAAACCTAATTACCATCCCCAGGTCCCACCTCCAAATACCCTCATGCTGTGTGAGGTCTTCAACATAGGAACTTGATGGGGGGGGGGGGAGACCTTCAGTCTATACCTGGGGAATATATATTTTTTAAAGCCCACCAAGTAGATGAATGGCTATTTCCCCCATCAACTTTTTTTGGTGGTAAGATCTACAGAACATAAACCTTGACAACTGAACCATCTTTATTAAGTGTGCAACCAGTGGCATTAGGCTGTCCAGACTAAGCAAGTTTTCAAGTCCGTGATGTTGGTGCATCACCTCACAAACTCTGCAGCCCTTAAGTAATAGCTCCTATTCCCCCTGCTTCCTAGCTGTTGGCAATCTCTAGCTTGTCTATTGCCCATTTTTGAGATTTCCTATAACTTGAAATTTTTGTGACTTACTAGAATTTTCAAGGTCTGTTAGAACAATGTATCAATCTCATTGATTCTTCTGTATGAATGATCTTGTCAATATTCCATTTTATCTGGTTTCCAGATACTGGGGTTTCCACGTAGTGGCTCTTGCAAATATGGTGATGAACGTTGGCATGAAAGTATCTGCTTGAGTCCCTGGCTTCAATTCTTTTGGATGTTTACCTCGCAGAGGAATTCCTGGATCAGATGGTAATTCTGGGTTTAGCATTTTGAGGAAATGGCAGACCACGAACTGTTTCTGGAGGTGGTTCTCTGCGGAAGACTTTTTCCTGAGGTCCTTCTGAATATTCTGCTACCCCCCACTTTAGATAAAATGAACTCCTTAGGAAGTCCTTATACTTAGGAAGGTCCTATCTGCTACATAAGTACATATAGATCAAGAAGACCACCCACCCACCCACCCACCCACCCAGATGGTCCAGATCCTTTTACCTCAAGGACACTTAACTGTTAAGACTCCACAGATAATTGAAAGCTTAATTGGTCCTTTTCCCAAATTGAATATGACAGTTAAATATCTGCCCTATTAATCAGTAAGCTTATATTTTGAAGCTTATGACCCTTATCCTTTTCCAGAGAATGAGAACCATGTTGGATCTCTTCAATATGATTTTGTTACTTTCTCAGGATATTTTCCGTTCATGAAAACATTTCAGGAAGGTGCCCAACCTGTCCAGCATGCCCTGCCAAACTTCCATTAGGCAGTCAATCTTAAACCTTGAGTGGTTCACCATGATGCTTATCTGTGTGATTCTTGAATCTTTCTAGGCTTTGTCCTTGATCCCTGGGAGTAGATCTGGTGATTAAAGACAAAGGGTTTTTTTTGTTGTTGTTGTTGTTGTTTCAACTTCTCATCCTATCTTTTAAAATCAAGACTTGAATGCTTTTATCACCTTATTAAAGTCCTTCTGAGAAGGACTGGCTGCAGAAAGTCTACATTGTTAGGGTAATCCTGACAGGGTCAGTTCTAAGGCATTGAAACTAGCCTTGATAGAAGGGTTGTGAGGAGCAGGACTCCCACCTGCCCTGGAGTGAGGAAGTCTGTTGGGTGTCCCAGGAGGATCCTGGATGATCACCTGTGGCTGGTGAGAAACCTCATCCCTGGTGAGAAATGTGCTAGAAGAGTTATGTGAGCCACTGATGCATCTTCTGATCAAGAGAGTTTAGTATAATCTTAGGCACCTAAAACCATAAAGTAGGATGTCCCAAGACCTCAATACTCTTGAAAAGTTAGGCTTGCCCATCTGTAGGTCATCTTCAAACATAAGCTATGCATGTACCTCTCATCTGAAGGCATAGTGTGCCTAAATGGATTGGCCATGCAGAACAGGGAAGGCTTGCACGACCTGATGGCTTACTCCCCAGGACTAAATGTGGAGCATCCTTATCCTTGGGCATATGCACCTCAGAGCTCAGAATCTCCAGTTATTGTCCCTTAGAGTTCATGCTTCTAGAAAACTCCTGCCTCCTGAGTAGTCCTGGGTACTGCAGAGAAGGGGAGGCCAGTGCTTCTGTAGTGCTCTGGTCAGATGAAGCTGTTGGCCAAGAGACTAAAGAGGAGAATGAACCCCTTATGCTCCCGGAGGGAAGGAGACACTTGAGGAACCTGGGGGACTAGAACTAGTCTCAGGTGTCCGCTGCTGGTATCCATTCTGCAGTCAGGTGCCAGCATTGCCGGAGGCTGGGCTGGAATTCTGCTTTTGTGGGGTCCAGGTGGGTAGGGACTATGAGAGCAACCTGTGGGTCAGCCAGGTTTGTCTTCATCAGGGTCACCTGTGAGAAGTCAGGCCTGCTGTTCTGGACTGGCAATCGTGTGTGGTCAAAAGGAAAACTCTGTAAAAACCCTTTGACTTAAGTGTCTAACAAGGACTTGAAGCATCTAGACTTCTGCCTGTCCTCAACTCTGAAATTCATGTGTGCCACATAGAGTGGATTTGACAACATTGTCCCCTTAAGTGGCTTGCTTATTAGGCTATTCGGTTCTGTTCGTGTTACAGCGGGTGTATTCTGTAATAGGTTTTAAACACAAACTGAAGCCACTCCTGGAACACCTATCAGATTGTCAAAGTCTAAGCAGATGACCTGTATCCCTTGCTGGTCTAGCAACCAATGAGCATAGAAACCACCAGAGCCAGGTCACCAGGGCTATTGTATCTACATGTTGGATCTGGCAGAGGACTTCTCCCAAGTTCTGCTTAGCTGATAGCTGGGTTCTCTCAGGTCAAAGAGCACGCGTCCCCAACTGTTAGATGGAGAAGGGACAGTAAAGTACCCTCCAAATGGAGACTAGACTTTGAAGCCAAAGATGAAGCTAGCCACTCTGTACCTTTTGGCAGTTGTCTTCAGGGTAATGTACTGATGGGGGGGGGGGGGGGGGACTGAGTAGATGACAATCCGGGTGTCCTGCAGCTGTTGTCTGCAAAGCTTGGACCTGGATGTGCAGGCTTCATGGAACAAGAGGACCATGGTGAGGGTTTAACGTTTTAACAGACCTCCTGGTGCCATCTGTGCCTGAGTGGGGGGAAGGGGAAGAAACTAGGTGATCTCTACTGGTTCTCTGAACAATTCTAGGGAACACTGGAACGAGCCTTCTTGCATTCTTGTCAGGGCATACATTAATCTCCACGGGGCCTGTAATGTGTAGGCCCTGTGTGTGTGTGTGTGTGTGGGGGGGGGGGGGGGTCATTGCATGGACACAAATAAGATAAAGGGCCAAAGTTGGAGTTGGTGCCGTTAGCATTCTTATACTAACAGGGCCATGTTAGTGTCCAGAGATGTGTCCATAGACAGGGCCATGCTTGTGTCCAGAGATGAGAACCTCTCTGGGGCTGTGTCCTCTCAATGGGTCTTGGTGCCTCTGAACATCCTCCCTGGCTCTCCCAGCTGCTTTGGTGTGGATGTGGCTGGTGGCTCCTGGGTAGGCAGTGGGGCTGGGCTGGGGGCTGGGGTCTCTGTTCTGGTGCTCTCTAGGCAGAAGATGATGTAGTGAGCAGGCTGTCTGCCTGTGCCAGGTGGGCCGGGGCCAGCCTCACCACGAGGCGGGTTCAGGGCCAGCCGAGAAGCTGTGGCTGGAGGAGACCTGCCCAGGTGTATCCCTGAGACACCTTGGGTGTTCCGAGATGGGGCTCGGAGAGGAAACGGCTCCTAGTCCAGGCCCATCCTGACCTTTTGGGTTGTCTGATGTGAAGGGGAGACTCCAGAGAGGTGGTTTTGAGTGGTCATCGGATCAAAGGACAACGTACAAATGTTCACTCCCACAGAACCAGCTGGGAGGCTGAAGTTACCAGAGCCAGAGCTCAAGGAGTGTTCTGGGGGGACAGTGGGGAGGTTTCCTTCCTAGCAGGAATGCACCCTTTCAGGTACACATTCCACGTTCAACTCCACCTCCTTTTCAAAATCGGCAATCGCCCTGACCTTCTGTGAAGCCGAGGGGGTTCCCTGGCAGGCTGTGGTCACTGATCATAAGACGCAGAGGCTGAGTTTGCTCCATGATTCTCCCCACTGGGGAGGGCCCTGGGGGCTTGAGAATGACCTGCTTTTTCCAGAAGCAGCAGCAGAGCCCTCCCTGTGTCTTCCAGAGCAAAGCAATTATACAGGAGCCTGTTGTGTAAGTAGGTGAGTTCTTGCATAAGACCTGAGAACTGAGGACTGGCTTGTACATAGGCACATTCTTCAGGGAACTGGACATCAATGTGTTTCAATATTGTAGCTTCCTCCATGGGGTGGTCAGCCACCTGGGACTGGCTCCTCTGTCCATCCTCGGGGTGGGTGGGGGGTGAGAGTGAACTGGCTGGTGAGCACAACAGCCGGGCTACCTGGGGCCTGGGTGTGAGCTCTGGGATCTGTGATAGAAGGGTAAGGGGGCACGATGGGAACATGTTACCTTGGACTCCAGGGGAAGGAGCCATCCTAGGAAGTGATCTTTTAATAGAAATCCTTCAATATATGTCATTTGGTGCCTGTCCTTATAACCGACCTCTGTAAGCTATTTCCCCAACACCAGTGTAAATTTTCTCTTCTCACAATTCGGTAAGAGCTGTGTTGCATCAGAAAGTAGACCAGCATACACCGTGAGCCCAGAGCCCTGTGGGGAGGTACAAGCTCTCTTTGGCCGACCCTTTGACCAGGGAGTGAGGGTCGTCCTAGGGGGGAGGGGGTCCCTGTGGAGGCTCTGCCTCTGTCTGCCTGGAGGCCAGGGAGCTGAGCTGGCTGCTGTGTGCTCTCACATCCTAAGGAGCCACGGCCTGATCCTGCTTCTTGCTGCTTAAATACAGCCACGCCATTTCGTCCTCTCAAAGGTCCAGTTTACTGCCTGACTTTCCCCTCCAATGGGGGTGATGTCTGTCTTCCTTTCCTAGAAGTAGGACGGCCATAGGGTGCACGGGATCTTCCAGGGTGATGTTGAGAAGCCCAATATTAAGCTTCACTGGCTTCTGTACTCGCGTCATTGTTGTGATGCCCTAAGGCCACCAGGTGGTGCTAAAGGACTCCCCTCTGCCAGTGGTGTTTGAAACCAGGAGAGTCCTGGGCACGCTGGGGACCAAGAATGGATTCAGAGGACATCAATGGGGAGCCTTTCCTCTGCCTCACTGCCTTTGCTCTTGTCCTGATTCCCTTCAGAGAACTCTTTCCTCTGTGAACCATCTCATCCTATCTCTTCATGCCAAGCTTGCTGTGAGTTCAAAACAATAGGCGATGCTGTACATGTGTGGGGTGCCCTCCTGATGAGCAGGGGAGCATGGGACCTTTCCAGGAAGCTGGGTGCCTTCCTCCAAGGCCTCCCCCTGTCTGCCAAGCTGGGTATGTGCACTAAGCAGGTAAGCTCTTCTCTCATCATGGGAACATCTTGCTCTTGTGACCTTACATGGCCTCACACACGAGGATTTGAGAAATTTTTATTTGAAGCATTAATATAAAAGTAAAAACTTAAGCACCAAACTTAGAAACTGGCAAAGGCAAATGGCCTACCGTGACGGATTGCAGTGATTCATGAGGTAGCAATTACATCTTAGATTCTAAACCTGACTTGTGAGTATTGGGGGTATAGGGATAAACCATAAAACTACCTTCAAGACTAATGAATACCTAACTAGCAGTTACATATGGTGAGCCTAAAACTCTAAAGCTTTTCTTGAAACAACATCTTACATAAAACCTTGGTAACATACCCGGTGACCCACAACTACATTTGAGTTGCTAGGTTCTCAGGATGACCTAGAAGTCTTTCTCTAGAGTTCTTCCATTTGGAGCTAAATTTCTTAAGCTCATGGTCTAACTTTCCAGTGGACTTGTAATCTTCCAACTGCTTGAGTCCATAGGCCAGGCCTCACGAGAAATCTGAGGGACAAGGTGTTAAGGACTATGAACTTAGCAAAACAACCTTAGGCTGGTGTCTATCCTTAACAGACTGAGGGCACCCTAAATACCTTAGCAGAGGTTAAGGACAGAATAAGTGGTCTTAACCAAGTTAAAGGGACATAAAAAGGACAAGCAGAAAAAAACATTCAAATAGGATCTTTACAGAATGTCTAACCTACTCATCTGTAGTTAGTGACTTCCTGATCAAAGAATATTAGCGTTTTCCCCCATTCAAACTCTGCTTGGCTGCTTCTCTGATCTGGAGACAGAAGTTTCTTTTGAACATGGATTTTTGTCTTGTTTAATGCGCTAATAGGATACTAGATTCAGAGATTCACACTTTGACAGGGGAGTCAAACTCCCTGTCAAACTGGCTCAGACTCAAAGGAACAGAAAGGACTTGGAAACAGGCGTGTGTCCAGGTACTACGCTCAGTTCCAGGAAGCACAAGGCCATGTTCTCCACCTGCTTTACCTCCATCCTTGTTCCTATGGTCACCTCTCACTGGGAGAGCCATACTTCATCCAGCGAAGCAGAGATGTGCGTGTGGAAACCACTGAGGAGTGGAGCTGAGACACGACAGCCTTCTGGGGGTGGAGTGGAGAGAGAAGAAAGTTGCCAAGCCAGACGCCTGCTGGGTTGAAAAGGATGAGCAGGCTGGAAAGTCCAAGATCAAGGTACTGGCAGATTTGGTTCCTGGTGGGAGCTCCCCTACTGGCCTGCAGACAGCTGTCTTCTCCGGTGTCGTCAAATGGATGGAGAGCGAGGGATCTCTAGTCTCTTTGAAAGACCCTAATCCGGAGTCTCCCCTCTTAATAGTAGCATACTAGGGGCTAGAACTTCATAGGAAGTTTGGAGGAGAGGGGCACAAACATTGTGTGGAACAATGGGTCACTGGATTTTGGACTCCCACCTACTGGAATTCCATAGTTCGACCCAGATTTCTTGGCTTGACTTTCCAGAGAGCAGATGGAGAGAAGGCTCTGTGAGCAGGACTTCGCTTGCTGGATGATTTCCGGAAGCATGAGTGAAGCAGTGATGAAAGGAGGACCAGGAAAGGATGAAGTTGAAGGTTATGTGGCTATAAGTGGGTTTAGCGCTAGGGATTCAGTCCTGCTGCGGGAGCCTCTAGTGTGTGGTCTATGCAGAGCACACCTAAGAACCCTCCTGCTTGGTGTGAGGTGGTCATTCAAGGACTGTCTTTCCCTCAGCAGTTGGAAGTACCCGCAGGATCATTATCCCCCTTGAGGTTTCTAGTTTACATTTGTTTTTGCACAGGAGGCTCTGTCCCCAACACGGGGCTCAAACTGCCTGCTGTGAGACGGAGTTGTATGTGTTTTTGACTGAGCTAGCTCATGTGGCACCAGAGACTGTCCTCAGCTGTCAGATGTAGGCACTTGAGGTAGGGAGGCTGTGGGTATGATGGAGGTACCTCCTGAAACAGCTGGTGGGCTGTGGAAGGGAGGGCATCCCACTCCTGGCACACGTTGAATCCACCCCCCTCCCCCTGCTTCTCAGTGGTGACACCGTGTACTGAGAAGACTAGGAATGTACAAGACTTACCTATGAAAAGACCAGGGAAGAGGCTGGATTCTGCAGAGGGAGAGGTCAGACCATAATGTGAACCTGATGGTTTCTGCCAGCCCAACAGCCCTGTGGCAGAGCATGCCCGGTTGTTGGCTTAGAGCCACCCTAAGAACGAGCTAACAGCTGGAGGCTGTCAAAGAACGATGATCCTCAAGCTGGACAGCACCTTTTGTGAAGTGTGGGGGGCTGTATGGTACATCTTCAAAAGTATAATGGGTAGCTGCAATCCCTCCACCTTTAACTGCTGCTGAAACTGGTCTTAAAGGACCATCAATATAAAATACATTGTTTCTCCTACCTTTAATCCTAGAGTCCTTCACTGTTGGCCAGAATTTCCATTGTTTTGCTTTTTTGGTGGGTGATCACCACCTTCATTAAGAGGTTTGAACCCCTGGTGACCTTATCCTGCCATGTTTGCTACAACTGCCTACATCCTCCTAACATTGGGCATGGGAGCACCAAGCAGTGCCCTAATGAATAGCCTGGGTTCCATATTCCTTTTCCTTTTTTGTGTGGCAGAAGATCTTGTCTATTGGAATAAGGAGACCAAAATGGCCTGGCAGCACAGTCTGAGTCCCCTGCTGAAAGCTTCTAGATGGAGTTCAGCAGGTCAAGAGGTCCTCAATCTTGTGGGGATGGAAAACACAGGTTTCTCAACTTAAGTCACAAGATGTTAAAAGGGAGAAACTTAATTCCACTGCTTGGTTCCCAGACCTCTACTCTAGCTGTTGGGATGCAACTGTAGCCATTAGTTTGCTGGCAGAGAATCCCAACCTATGACTGAGTGCATTCAAGTTGCAGTTCTTCTCATGAGTGGTCTTGGAACTGCTAGTGACCTCAGGAGGACCGTGAACAGTGGATATCACAGATCTGATTCCTTCCACCCCTTGGACCATGTTGTCTATTATCCTTTGTGGTATTTGTGCGGCTGAGCTTTCTGGGAAGGATATTCTGAGATGCTAACTTAAGAATGCAAGGGAGTTTGACTTATAAGATGTTTGTTAGAAGGGGAAGGAGGAACTAGGCAAAAGTCAAGCATGGAAGATTGGTCGAACCCTGGTGAGCCAGGTAGGGGGCTCCATAGTGGCTATCTTCTGTTAGAGTTGTCACACCTAGGCTAATGGGGCTGGGATTTCTACAACTGACTTCTCCAGACCTGGATGTGGGCTGCCTTTGGAGGGATTGACAGCTAACTGGAAGCTATCCAAGGACCAAGTAACATGTCCTGCCTTGAAGGGTGATCTGGGTGGTACATCCCATCTCTGCAGTTCACCCTCAATCTGGTGCTTTAGCTGATCATTTAAGGTCATTCTAGTATGTCAGGCTGACAGCTTCTAAATAACAATGTTTTTATGATCTGTCCATTGTTCTGTTTTCACTGTAAAAGGAGTCCCTTGTTCTCGGTGACTTAATGGGCTTTTATGCAGTAAGTTAGGTAGTCTGAAAACCCTTGGAGGTGTTAGGACAGGCACTATGTGTGAAAGTGTTGGAGAATGGAAGGTAAGTTCGTATTCAGAATAGTTACCAATCACAATAGGATGGATGCATCCTTCTCTGGGGCAGAAGGGTCAGATGTAATCACCTTGCCAACAAGAGGCTGGATAGCACCACATGGAGGGCTTTACATCTGCTTCTGCTGGTGGGTGACAGGTCAGCTTTAAAGCGTTGGCAAGGGCTAGACTGGCTGTGATGAGAGGGAGCCCAAGGTGTTGGACCCAGGGAGTGTGTAGGCTGTCTTTGTACACATTAGGTGGCTGAACACAGAAACTGGCTAGCTTCTGCCAGACCGGGGTCTCCTGTCCACTTGATGGACTACATCTTCCATGGCAAATGCTATGGTAGGCATGGTCTCATGATGTAAAAATCCTCAAGCTTTGTGCCTATTTCTATAGGCCCCTCCTGCATCTCTCTTCCCAGACCTTATCTCCATTCTAATCTTGTCTCTTCCAGCCAGCCAACCCATTTGTTAATGCATGGGATTCTGAATACTTGTCTTAGACCCTTATTTTAGATAAAAGATGACCAAGTGTACTGACTGGACTTCTGCCTTTTGGGAGGATTTTCTCTCGAAAGGTTCTAGGGTACCTTCTAAGGAGTCCTAGTATTACAATAGTCCTTTTACAATTCCTGGTTACATACTGAACTAATCCACCTATGAAGCAGAGCTTTAATTTTCCATCCTTATCCTAGGAATCTAACCCATGAGACCATAAGTACGAACTGAGAGACACTGTAGAATCAAGAGGTAGGGGAAGAGGAGTCTGAGCCATGCATTCTTGTGAGTTAAAAGTGCCATCAGATTTGTGACTCACCATAAGTATACTATTTCCCACACCGAACTAATTGTGGCCACTTCCCATAGGTCTATGAGCCTTAAAGCATCCAGTATCTAATGGGAAGAGCTAAACAGTTATTTGATATTTCATGGGTGGGGTACAGTCTCTACTAAAGCCTAGTAACCTGTTTGGGACCAACTTCCAGATTAAAGTTGTCTTCTGGCAGATGCGTAGATCAATTTTGAAATCTTAAGGGTCCGTTGTACACTTTTCCTATGGAGTCCTACAGAAACCTACCTTTCTACCATGGGTATACCTAATGCTAAGAGATTGGGGAAGTTCTATTTTGAGTGGCGAGGCCATAGGTGCTACAACCTAGACCAGTTGCGGGGCCATGTTTTGCTCCAAGTCCTATGCAAGACTCGTCTTTGGAGCCCAATGGAAAATGTTCCTAAGCGTGACATGGTGCTATTGCTACAATCCAAAGAGGGCTACCAACTTGGAAGTCCAGGGGAGGAGATGCAGCATTGTTCTTGAATTTGTAACTGGGAGTGCTATCCCTGCATGCCCTAACATTTAAAAGCATCATTCACATGTTAGGCCCCTGAGTCTTTGTAAGTTTACATCTCACACTCTGGCATGTAGGTGTTCTCCAGAGTACTTACTACTTCCTGATTTCTAAGTCCAGCAGAATGACAATGGCAAAGTATACCAGCAAGGTCTTCCGGGGAATGTCAATATAATCAAGATTCCTACAGATTATATGGCAAAGATGAGGAATGTTAATGTAACCTTTAAGATAAGGCTGTAAATGCATATTGCTGACCTTCCCGTGGGAAAAAGCAAATACACTTCCCTCAGAGGATTAAGAAATGTATTCTCTAGACCAGTAGCTACATACAAAATAGTGATTTTAATAGTCAAGATAACCTATCATAGCTGTTATGCAGAATATGGTAAATATGCAGCCCAAATGTTGAACTGAAACAAAGAATTTCGAAGACTTCAAGTCACATGTGAGGTGATTTCCATAATTAATAGCCAAGTGAAGAGTAGGCCTGTGAAAGACGCTGATCTTAGCTGGTGAACTTGTACCTGCCTTGGTCAGTGTGAATTTTCTGTGCTGAGAAGTCTTCCTAGTTCATTCACTGAAATAGAACATAGTTGTGCTTTGGGGAACATTCCAGAACCATTCCAATTTCCTATGAGATATGAGCCCTTGAGTATCTGTCATAAATCTCTTGAGCCAGGTCTTTTTAAAAATGGAGCTTCTTTACCTAGAAATCTAGGTTTCTTCGGGAAAACTAGAACTCAGCCCAAGATGCTGGATGGAGAGGGAGGAAAGAGGCCTCCTTCCTTGGCCTTAACCATTGCCCCAGGTACGGGAGATCAATATAGCAAAAGGAAAAGGTCAATGCCCTAGGAGCAACCGCAAGGAGGGTCAGCAGTAGCTGCCAGTTTGCACGCTTCCACACCTAGACAATCTGTCAAGCCAGTGTGGGGTGGCAGGCGGAGATCGTGTGGGCAGATAAAGGTCCTTGATTCAGTGAACCTAGGTCCTTTCATCGTGAATTGAGTATAATCACCTAGTTTCCCAAGCCAAGAAACAATTTGACTCCAGGTCTTTACTCTTTGCTTGAGGCTTACTGACCACAAGTCAAGTGGTGACCAATGAAACTGGTGACTGTAATTCTATTCACACATTTGTTCCTAGGACTGTCTGCAGCAGATAGAATAGGGGTCAAGCTCAAAAAGATCACCTGGAAGAAGTCTATGTGGGGAAATCTAGGATACAGGAAGTATGTTATCAGGACCCCAGCCTCCACCCTTTATAGACAACCAATCTTCTTTCTGGTGGTTACTTGAGTGATCAGTTTGCCATGAAAAGGTACTTGGAGGTGACTTGATCCCTGGATGGCCTCAATGGCTCTAGACCATAGAATGCTTTTCTGAACTTTCCTCTTGATTCTTATGCAGAATTGCTACATAAAAAACCATAGAATCCTATTTTTATGTGAAAACATGGAAAGGTGGATGGTGTCCAAGTGGTTCAGGAGTCCCACATGGTGATGCTGTCTTCATAAGCTGTGGGTTGTCTCCTCCATTTACCTGAGCTCTAATGTGGCCTGACATGTAGATGAATACCAATAAAGACAAACTTAGAGAAAAGGAGAGAAGGGAGGGTAATTTTGATGAAAGGTTTGTAGATGGATTCTTAGGAAAGATATAGAGCTCTGCCTGTTTCATGATTTAACTCTGAAGTATGGGTCCTACGTAGGCTAGGCTGGTGTTTGGGACAGCTGGCCATCAGATTTCTGTACTCAGACCTGCTATTACTTATGAGTAGAACATGTTCTGGAACTTCCTAGAACAAGTCCATGGCCAGTGTGAGGTGGGTGTAGCTACATGAGGAGACACAAACCTGAGTGCTGAAAAGTCTGGGGTTATGGGAACTGGGCTAAAAAGTCCAAACTCGTGATGTTGAAGCTTCACAGGCTCTTCCTGGAGCCACAAAGTAGGGAGGGCAAGGAGACCTGCCTGGCCTCTGGTTTACAGGCAATAGGACAGGCTGTGTGTAAGTAGGTGTATCCTTGCATAAATGCCCCATGACCGAAATGAATGGTAACTTAGTGATAAAATTGTTCCAATGAGGTTGGAGTAGTAAGCATAGCCTAGTGAGGGCTTTTTTTTGGGGGGGTGGTGGTGTCGTGGAATGGTTTAAGGGGAGCCACAATGATTTTTGTTCCGTTCTGCAAATCCTTTTATTTGTAGGGAGCTGAAGATGCTGCCACCTTCTGTAACCTCTGGTTGCAGCTTAAGGGACTCCCCATGTTTGTGCCTTTCTCAGGGAGAAGGCCTACACCTATTTATTGGATGGCATCCATATAGTTACCCCAAGGAATAATCTAGATAAGGGGTCAAGATTAGGAAATCCATGGCTCTGTGAACCTTGCTGGAGGGATTGTGGTAACAAAGCATGAGGCCTTCCCTTGCTACAGCCACTTCCAGTCTGTTACTGAGGTGCAAGGGGTACTTAAGAGCCTGTGTAGTGTTTTCAGGGAATCTAGCATGCTTCAGACTTGTTTTATTTCTTTATGTCCTGTCCTTTAATAAGATGTTGTACAAATTACTCCATAAAAATAATTGGTACCATAACATCTCCCCACTCTGGAAGTTCTTCAGAGACTAAGATTTTCACATCTGGTTTCTATTCCTTGATTGAAATGGATCTGAGACCCAACCTGTTTGAGCCACAGGGCAGTGGATGTGCTGAGAACAGTGCACCTGCAGATGACTCCAACACCAGGTAGCTGGGTACCAAAATCGGGTATCAAGGATGGATTGTCCATAGGCTGGGGCATTTTGGTACTATCAGGCTTTAGGTTTGATAACTAGCAGGTTCACCACATATTAGGCCCCAGCATGCCCAAGATGGCCTTAGTGGGAAAAGTTAAATTCTCCCTGCTAAGAAAAACATGCTAGCATCCATGATGATGGGTGCAGGTACCCAGAACTATAAAACGGAGCAGGGTGGCTCTTCATGGAAAACAAGGGGACATACCCTTTACTAGGAAATCATCCACAAGTTATCAGCCCGTAAATTGGGATCATTCTGGAGCAACACATATTCTTTGCCCTGAAGTTCCATAAGCACTCTGAACTTGACTCTTGAAGGACTCAAGTACACATACTTGATGTATCACCCTCATGCTTGAACAGGCATCTTTTTCTGGGACAACCAGATAGCATTTGATCAAGATACTGTGCTCATGTTGTTTTTATTGTTCTTCCTGTCTTAGAGGTGTCCTTAGTCACCCTTGGAAGGTACAGCAGTTTAGTGAATGGATAGGGTCATTTGTGATTTGGTAGGTGTATTCTGTTGTTCCCCTGTTATCTTCAACTGCTTGGTCAGAAAGCGTGTTCTCCTTTAAAGGCTGAGCATGTTTCTTAGAGCCTCCCCTGACTTGCTTTATGGCTCTTTTCTATATTGTTAATCTCCTGAGGACCTCTGTTCTGATATATTGTACTGGATCTGTTTATCTTTTATAGGTTAAATCAAAAAATGAAGTCCCACGAGAAAAGAGCCAGGAAGTGTTTGGGAGCCTTGGCTCACTTTACCCTTGACCTCTTGAGTTTTCTAGAGGGAAGTCATCCAGTTATGTTGAACTTCTGCTTCTACTCTCTGCTTTTCTCCATGGCCAGGGCCATGGCTGCTGGCATCTGTGAGATTGTGGTCTTTAAACTTCAAAACAGTGAGAAGGATCTATGAACCTCATTAGATAGGGGACATCTTAGCCTGATCCTATAGAAGTAGGCTGCTTTGTATCCAGGGTCTAGTGACCTCTATCCATGTTGACCAGTGAAGTTCCAGTAGAGGCACCTCCAGTTGTCGTACACAGCATTTCTGAGGCCCACTTGTATAGGCTGCAGAGGTTTCCCCCCTGTTGAAGCCAGGACCCAGTGTTTGAAGTTATTCTGTGCAAAGAAATTTAATGGTCACTGAAACTTAGTTTTATAGCCTGAGGCTCTTATCCCTGCTGGCCTGCTTATTTGTAGAAGGAATGCAGAAAGTGAACACAAAGCTTAGCCAAGAAAGGGGTGCCAGGGCAGGACCACAGAGACTGAAGTCCTGGCATCTGAGGCTTGTGCCCAACATGCCCAGTCTGTCCTCCAGTATAAAAAGTGGACATATGTCTCCAGTCATAACTTTCAAGATGTCACAACCTGACAACCATGTTGTCAGTGTTTCCAGAGAGAAACTGGGCAACACGAAACTCTTACTTTCAACATCTTTGTGAAAAGCCCTCTAGGTGACAGTGCCTGGCAGAGGGGAGGGGTCTTTGGGAAAAGTTTAAGGGGAATAGGTGGAAGGAAGTTAATCTCCACCCAAAAATAAGCTTCAACAAAGGTAGGACTCATTTATCTTTTTTCTTCAGTGCCAAGAATCCTAGATCTCGAAGATTTTTATTGTCCTATACAGCATCCAAGGATGCTATTTGGACTAGTCCCCAGACATAGCCCTGTCTTCCTGGGGAACAAAATGTCCTCTGTCTGAAAGCTGTTGAGCTATGTCTTTCAAGAACACCTGATGGCATCTTGCAGTTTCCTGTTGGGACTTTGTGGTTGGAGTGCTGGATGCTTGAATATTTTTCTTAGGGACTCCTTGGGAGGAGAGATTTTCAGGGAAGGGATGGGATTGTTTCCCCTGCTGAAGCCAACTCTCTCCCATCTTGAATAGATTCCCATAGGTCAGTTCCAACAGCCCAGCACTTGATTCATGAGGAATCCTTTCCATCACTGATTTTTGCCATCAGACTTGAGGCTAAACATCCTGTGTGTTGTACACACCCCATTATGGACTTCTTACTACTCAGGGGTCTGAACCTATGTGGTCATGTCCAGCATCCTCTGGTTCATATTTAGTTCATCTGAGTAGATACTAAGAGCTGGTGTGCCCTGTTGATGTCTGCAGTGGCCTCCACCTCTATAGGTGACCTAAAGGGCTGTACCTGGACCATGTCCTTCTGGAGCCAAAACCACCTTCAGAAGACTTCTGAATACCCTTTGGAGTTGAAGTAAAATTCAGGGCTTCACTAAAAAAAGACCTATTCAGGAGACTTATTGCAGGGAGCGGATCCCTGTGATTGTGGGGACTGGTGTGCCAAATCCTGAAATCCATAGGGCAGTCCATTGGGAAATGTGGTCTGAAACTCTTATTCAGGAACTGCGAGGCTTCAGTCTTGAAGTGGCATTTCTTCTTCAGGGAAACGTCTGCTCGGCTCTTAAGGCCTTTCAACTGATTAAATTATGCCTTCCCCCATTATCTAGGATAGTTCCCCTTAAATGCAACTGGTTGTGAACTTAAACTGCACCTACAAAATACCTTCACTGAAACACCTAGATTAGTGTTTGGCGGAATAACAGGGCTATAGCCTACCAAGTTGACAAAACTGCTCATCACATGTTCTTGATATCTTATTTCTGAAGAAAGGAGTCCAGTGCTAAAAACTAGAAAACGGACCCTTTGTTCAACATGAAACTTCTATATACTAATCTCTTGAAATCCTCCAGTAGCTTTATCATGGGATGCTCTTTTTCCCAAAGCAGAAGTCAGAAATACCAATAGATATTCATACTCAGAGCTGATATAGCAGTATGCCCCGTTCATGCTGCAAATACAGTATGAGCTGCTGCAAAGGGTTCTGGGTTTCATAAATTCCCTGAATTATTCCATGTGCTGCTATGGCCCATGTAAGGTCTATAGGCCTCCCTGGATCTGGAGATGTGGATGGTACAGTGAAGTTTGAGAGGCAGATATTTGCCCTCCATGTGTTTTACTAGATGTCTTCCTATTATCTGATAACAAAGTCCAACTTCTGGATCATTGGCATGGAATCTAGGTCACAACCACAGGTAACTATAGATATTTCAGAGCAATTGGGAGTAATTCAAGTGAGGGAAAGGAGGATGTTTCCTGTGGAAGGGATCACTTTTCTTTTTATATAGGGAATGTCTATACATCTATCATCAACCTTGTGTTTGGCCATTAACTACTGGCACCTGGCAGGTTGACTTGCTGGTGAAGGGACTGGTGATACTGGGATAGCTGGTCATTGGTGATTCTTGCCCTCAATACACAGTGCTATCTGGATTGAGCCAGTGACTAGATTATCCTAAAGCAGGCTCAGTTGGCTTTCCCTTGGGCTTCAAGGTATCAGAATAAACCACGTAAGCTCATATCTAATCAGGCATCCATCTTCTAGAGAGATGGCCTCAGGCTTGTTCCTCTTTGTATAATAGGACCTTTGTGTGCTTTGTGTCATGGAATGTTCTCCTCCGTCCTCCCTGATTTTGCTTATTGGCTGTATACATCCATCCTATGCTCTGTCCAGAAGGAGTAGGCTGCTGTAGAGTTGATGGGAGAGGTGATGGGGCTGCCTGTGTGTAGATGTCAGCTTGGAGTGGTGGTCATGGATATGCTGAAGCCTGGCCTTGTTTGATCAGGGTGCATCTTCTCTATGGTAATGCTCAGAGATGTCCTATGAATAGGAGGTTCTGGTCAGGGTGAGGGAACCTTTTGATAAGGTGTGGTTCCCTTTCCAGTGTCTTCCTTATTTCCAGTAAAAAAAAAAAATCTGAGCATCTTCATATGCTAGGCTCTATTCTAGGTGACTGTGGCACATAATAAAGGCTGCTACTTATTCCCATGATGGGGATCCTGAAGGTCAACCAGGTGGTCTGTTCAGGTTTGCCATTAGCATGGCCTTAGGCTGCATTCCATTCTCAGGGTCCTCTGTATTGGTTGAACTCTCTTCTTCCCCATTACATCTGCTGTTTTGTGAACGCAGTCTCCTGTTTTCCAGTGGCCCCAAGCTGAACAGTCCAACTTCCTTGAGAGTCTGTTTCTTGAAAGTCCATGATCAAGCTTGTTTTCAGGAACCACCTACAACCAGGCAGAGTGCCTGGTCTAGTCCTGAGGTGGGAGATAACAGACCAAGACATTTCATTTGATACCTTAATTTTTCTCTTGGAATACAGATTTTGTGGAAGACACAGGATGGTGACAGTCCCCATCTTCACCCCAGCTCTCTAGAACTCATTTGGAACATGGAGTATTTTCATGGCCATATGTAGTACCGGACCCTCTGCCCCTGGCCACTGGATCTAGGGTACATGCGTATGAATGTCACCACCTTGGCTGCTTCCCTCCAGCAGGACAGATTCCTCTCAATAGAGCTGGGTATGCCATGCCTGCAGCTCAATCATTGCTAAATGCATTCGTAGCTCAAGAACTGATACTGCAATGGGACTGAAAGCAAAGATGGGAAGGTGGCAAGGGGGCTTTTGGGCTGGAGGGCATCAGAGATGTTAGACACCATGGACAGGCTTGCCTTGAATTTTAGGTGCTCCAAGGCTCTGAGGTTCTCCATCATAAAGTCAAGGATTTGACAAGACTTGAAGTTACTGAGGACCATCTCTTGAGAGATTTAGAAGGTGGTCTCTAGGCTCTGCTGCAACACTGTTCCAAGGCCTTCATCAGTGATACCTGGTGGGTGGGCAGGAGCAAGATTGAATACAGCTCCTGGAGGTGGCCCAATTTGCTCATCTAGGTGAAAAAGCTCTTTGATTCAGACACTTACACCTGGAGTTTGTGTTCACAATGGTCATGTAATCTCAATCCATGTTGACCTGTTAAAGCTCCATCAGGGTCACTTTCTTCTGTAGAATGTAGCCTGACTACAGGATCTGTAGGACAACAGCAAAATGGAGGCTGTGGAGATATTTCCCATGGTTGAGGTGTCAGAACCCCACGTTATTTTTGAAATCACTCTGCATAAAGGAAAATAATTCCATGGAGACCAAAGCATACTTCATGAGCACCCTGATCTTGCCCAAGCTTAGTCTACATTCACATCTGTGAGACTCTTGTCCATGCTGCTTTGTTGCTAATTGGGAGAAGGGATACAGAGAGTGAACACAAATCTGAGCATGGAAAAGGAACCTGGGCAGGGCTACAGAGATTGCCGTTCTGGGGTCTGAGTCCTGTACCCAACACAGCAGACTTGGCCTCCAGTAGAATGATGACTAGGTTGGTTTCCTAGTCCTAGCTTTCTAGATGTTGTCAAATAGCCTCTGTATTGCTAATGGCCCCAGCGGGGAAAAGGAAAAGCCAACCTACCTTCAACATCTGTGTACACACTCTTGAAGGCAACAGTGCATTGCAGTAGTCTCTAGGGAAAGCTCAAAGAGCTAGATTGAATATGCTTTATCGCTTTTGGGTAATAAACTCTGGCGATTTGGGTTGGACTTGTTTGTGTGCTGCTTCAGGTCATGAATACTTCAAAATCCTGAAAGTCTTACCTATGCTCTTGAACAGACACCAAAGGCTGCAGACTGTTCATATTTTCTTGCACAAGCACCAGCTTATTCTGTGTTTCTCAATTCAGGACTGTTGACATTTTAGGCTGGATGATTCTTTGTTGGGGGGCACTGCACACTAGGATTTTTAGCAGCACCCAGCCTCTTCTCAAAGCCATTAGTGCTCTTCCACAAATTGTGACCATGAACCCTCTCCCTGCATTGTAATAGGATCATTCCCAATTGGAGATCACTGACTAGGTCTTTCCTAGGAACACTAGAGGGTGCCTTGCAGTTCTTGCACTGGTTAGATGGCAGAATGTTGGCTGCTGATGAATTGGCTTTCCACTGATTTTAGAACATGGGAGTTTTCAGACAGCCTTGGTCAGAGGCTGTGGGAACTCCCCAAGAGAAAACAGGCTGTCTACCTCTTAGGATGATTACCTTAAACTTGGCTCATCAGCATTCTGAGAACTGTCTCTACCCCTTTTCTCACTTTGGGAAATCCCTTTCTACCTCTTGTGTCCTGCAACTTGTAGCTCAAAGTCCTCATGTCTTCATATATATGACCGTATCTGCTTCTTAGTACTTAAGTATCTGACTCTGGCCTTTGTGTTCTTGTGTGGGATGCTGTGTGGGCATTTAGCTGGCATGGGAAGATGTGGAGAGAAACCACTTCCATTGATGGTACTGTACATGTATCCTTGGAGGTGGCATGAGTGATGGCCCCTGTTAATGATAGCCAACCTCAGATAACTTCTGACTACTCTCAGGAAATTGGAGACTTCAATTCTCAATCTCTGGTTGGGTCTTAGAAAAAACAGTTGTACAAAAACCTGTTTTTCCTGGTTTCCATCACTGGCTGCTATTTCTACAGCCTCCAGATAATGTCCATTGAGCAGATGTTTTTCTTATGGCATAAGTTATAAATCATGAATGCCTGATTCATATCCCTGAAATCCTTGCTCTTGTTGTAAGGTCCACATGGAAAGAGACCCCAGTATTTGGGGAGTTGGCCATCAGAGTTCTGTTCTGAAAGACCTACTATTAGGTGTAGGCTGGTCACATGTCCCACAGTGTATCCAAAACTATGGAGGCCAGTGTGAAGTATAGGTGTGACTGGGCAAGGGGTGCCAGCAGTTGTGGGGTGGTGGGGTCTGACTGGGAGGCCCACTCGTGGTACTTGGAGCTTCCTAAGCTTCTTGCAGAGCCAGAGAAGATGGCCCATGGCCAACCTCTGGTTTGTCCATGATGGACCAGGCTGTGATAATAGGGGAAAATCATGGGATAAATATCCCTTGACCAAGATGAATGCTGGAAACTTCACCATAAATGCTCTGATGAAATTTTGTTTGGGCAACACACAGAGCCCACTGAGACTTCGGGGACATGAGATGTGGGGTAGCAGGAGTTTAGAATTTCTAAAGCACTTGACATGATTGGTTTTGTTCATTTGTCTGAATGCCTTGAAGCTTCAATCCTCAATTTGCGATGGTCACCTCTTGAATATTTTGGCTTTAAAGCTAAGGAAAAACTCCCATGTTAGTCTCCTTCCCTGAAAGAGGTACCCATGTTCTTCCTGGGCATTTGATTTTTTTTTTTTTTTAAATACCTCCCTTAGCTGTATTCCTGCTGTCTTGTAAATAAGAGGCCTATCTGGCCCGATATGGGAGATAATTGTTTGATCTTGAGGACTGCCCCCCGCCCCGCCCCGCCCCGCCCCTGCCTTCCTGTGAAGGATGGAGAACAAGGCTGCTTTTGTAAATGACCAGAGGCTTACCAGGCATGTGGGGATTTTCCCTGCATTGTAACATTTAGAATTATCATTCATCCTTTACTGGTCCTTGGCATCGGACGGATGTGCTGAGTCACTCTAGGCCTATGGAAGTTGTCCTCCATAGGACTTCTGTTATGGGATGTTGCAGTGTGAAAAACTTCCTTGACATCAATCCAGTGACTGACCTGGAACCAGAACTTAGCTCCAGGTGGGAAAGCATGACTGGCCCTAGTGCCCCTGACCTAATAGCTAGACCCTGTTTTCTGTCAGCAGTTTCCAATATTAGACCTGTCTTCTGAATGAATGAATTCTCTGGGTTTTCCAGTATTTTCTTGCCTGGGTGTGCAATGGAGCGGCCATAAGGCATGAGTCTTGCCTTGAATGTTTACTACTGAGAGCTTTGTAGAAGCCTCTTAAAGTCTTGATCCTTCAGACAAAGGAGTCTTGGGGTAATAAAGAATTGCACCTAGCAGGGGCTGACATCAGAGGCTGTTCCTCCCCCTGGCAAACTTACCTGTCCTTACTCCAATGTCTACCTATCCTGAGTGTTCTTTTCTTCAGGAAAAGTGCATTATGGAGGTCCAGGCAGCAGTTTGGCAATTCACAGCTGTGAATGAAGGCTCTAGGGATGTGGGAGTGCATCCCTGAAATCCCAACATCTGAGGGGTGAAGGAGTGTCATGCCTTGAAAGCAAGGTGTGGAGGCATGCTGAGTGCCAGGTGGGGGTTTCAGGGCAAGGGGAGAAGCAAGGGACAGGAAGGTCTGTGCAGAGGCCTGGTGGTGGGGGCTGCTCAAAACTAGGCATATCTGGATTTCTATCAGCAGTAGCTAGTTCTGTCACATGGACTTGGTGACTTTTTTTTTTTTTTTTTAATTTTTTTTTTCAACATTTTTTTTTTTTATTTTTATTTTTGGGACAGAGAGAGACAGAGCATGAACGGGGGAGGGGCAGAGAGAGAGGGAGACACAGAATCGGAAACAGGCTCCAGGCTCCGAGCCATCAGCCCAGAGCCTGACGCGGGGCTCGAACTCACGGACCGCGAGATCGTGACCTGGCTGAAGTCGGACGCTTAACCGACTGCGCCACCCAGGCGCCCCGGACTTGGTGACTTTTAAGTGGGATTTCAAGAGTGTTGGTTCAGGATGAAAAATGCTATCCTGCTTGGGTTTCCGGTGGACTCAACTTGGGCTGTTGTACCCACATGGGTCTTCCTCTCTGAAGTGGCCTGGCCAGTGGTGTCTGAGAATCCTTCCAAATACTGCTTCAGTGCTGGAGATGGCTGCAGGATGATGCCATTGACAGGACTTTATATGGAAACCCATAGATGACAACATTCACAGAAGTTCTGTTTTGATAGTTGTAGTCTTTTAACACTAATCTGTCAGCCCTGATTCTCAGGGCTTTTTGGCTGAGTTACCCTCATTTTGCAATACTTAATTTCTAGTTCCAGATGAATTTCTCCAAAGCTTTAGTTCATCTTTGTGGGACTGGAGACTGGTGCAAGTTTCCTTAGCATAATTGTTACACTGAGAGATCCTCAGTATTCTAGCAATGTAGGTGGTGTGCACAACAAAAATGAAAGATAAATATTGTCTTTGAACTTCTGTAGCTAATAAATCCCAGTTCTGGAAGACCAGACATAACTGGGTTGTTAGTTGCTCAGTCTTTTATGCATCTTAGATAGCCTCCAAGTTGGGTGGAGGGATAGGGCAAGAGTTACTGAAGACAGTGTGCAACCCATGAACTTAATCTTTGATCACAGATATGATACTTGGGAGAAGGTTCTAAACCTTTAATGGCCTTTCTTGTCTAAGATTGCTGCACTTGAGCTAAAATGATCTCAATGTTAGTCTGAAGGCATCAAGAAGTAGCCCTTTTTTCCAATTCTCCTGGATTAAATCTGTAGTTGGACTGGGTCATGCTGCCTCTCATTGGCCTTTTGTTGCTACAGCTTGCCCCCTCTAGAACTCTGAGGACCTATCCAGTTGAATTAGCTCCAGTGCTAGCCCTTGTTGTGCTTTGTTTTGATAAATGCATGACTTCTCCCCATCACTCCTTATGTCCAGTCCTGTTCATTGACCAAGTCTGTGCTGTTGGCTGACCAATAGTTGGTTGCTGGACCGGGTTTTCTCCCAGGATTCATGTTCCAGACCTCTGTGGCAGATGGAGTTGTAGCTTTTGAACATCTGAGGGTTTGGTGGGGACCACATGCCTAGGGGAAATCTTGTTCTGAAGGCATGCAGTGGGTGAGATTGGTACTGAGATTGGAGGAAAACTAGGACTACTACAGGGTGAGTTAGACCCTAGAATGGTAATCAATATTTCATAGAAGCAGGCAGAGGACAAAACTAAGTACATATCTAGGGTCAGTAGAGTGGACTGCTCTTACTAATGTACAGCTTTTGTGCACGCACTTCTCAAAATGTGCTTTATTAGAGTAGCTTAAACTGCCATGACATTGCCTGGTCACCAGGCAAGTTTCATTGCATAGTCTCCTGTGGGGGAATGTCACCTTAATGTCAAGAATCTGACAACTTCTGGCTTCCCATGAGAGTCAAGCCTTTACTACTTGGGTCAGGTGCCAAATCTTGAGGATACGTCCATCCCTATGCTAACCGTGCCTTCTGTTACCACACTGGGAGTCTGATGTTTACGTGATTGGCATTGTTGCTATTCTGTGCTCTTGGAGGTGTGTAAAAAAAAAAAAAAAAAAAAAAAAAAAATTCGTTTATATCCTAGTGGACTTGAGCCTGAATTTACAGCTTCTGCAACACCAGAGTTCATTGCATATTTTCTTAGATCTCTCAACTTCAATTGTAGATCCTCTGTCACTGGGATTTAATGGTGTAAGATGTTAACTAGCCTTGGTTGATACCCATTCCAAGCTATCTCCAGGTAGTTCTAGGCACTAGAGACTTTGATAGCACCCTTTTTCTGAAAGATTCATTGATGGAAGTACCTAGAAAGTGAACCTGATAATCCACTGCCTTCCCTACAGAACCTGGGGCCAGAAGGGAGACCTGTCTCCTCAACCTGGACATTCATCCTTCATCTCTGACCTCAGAAAGGTGGAGATAGAATTTTGTGCCTGGATGTAAGTTCCTGAGGGTTCAAGCCACATCCAGATTTCCATGTTTAACATAGAAGGGGATGAAGAGAGCTGTCATCACTCCCCTGGCACTGATAGGCAGTTAATGATATGTTTCTCTAGTGTCCCAAGTCGTCTTGAGGAAATCTCTGCCCCCTCCCTTGATCCCTTAATTTCATACTGGTCACCTCAGTTTTTGAGGACTGGGAGTTTTGTGGACTGAAATGAGGGTTTGACTACCTTTACCAAAGCCTGAGCTTGCAGAAGGGAGATGTTTAATTCTTTACTCCAAGGAATGCCCAAGATCATGTTGTCCCTATGACACAACCCTTGTAGGATATTAGGTAACAGGCTGTGGGAAGGAGTGTAGATAGTGTGCACAAGGGCATGAGAGCATTTTGGGGGGGAACTGTACAGTTTGAATCTTATGCAAGAAGAATAGGTATTAGATAAGAGACTATACTATCCACCTAGCTTTTTTTTTTTTATCTTAAAAAGATAATCTTAAAAATATGCTGTTCTAACCTTTGACCAAGATCTGAAGAATACAGCACAACTTCTAGGTATCTTTCATTTGGTTACATGTACACTAGAGATAGCCAAGCTATAACAAGTGCATTAGCTAGCTTGTGCATACAACTAGCAGCTGTTACATTCAATGAGGACTCTTTAATCTGTGTCTTTAGAGGTTTTCCTATCTTTTGGAACATTGAGGGGCAATAAGGGTCAAAAGATATCACTATTCTTAGTCCTATTTTCTCCAGTTTCCAAGTTCTAGTAATCAGAGGAATCTGGTTCTGGTCACTTAGTGTGGCTGGGGATGGTGATAAGGTCTTAAGTGATTGGATCCCTTGTTTCTAAGTATGTTCTTTTGTCCCAAATGTGAAGGCCCCTCTCTGCAGAAAGGGAAGAAGGCATCTGGCTAATTCAAGAGTCTGATCTGCTGCCATCCTCTGGGTGAAGTTACCCAAAGGTAACTTTGGAAGCCAGTTGTCCCTGGAAGCTCTCAAGGAAGAACACACAACTGTGGCTATAGCTCCTACTCCTCTGCCCCACTAATTCTCTAACAAGAGAGCACTGGAAGGAACCACCTGTGTGAACTTCCATTTGTAAGCACATGGTCTACAACTAGAATCAATGGAACAGGTAGATATCAGCCCAAACCCTTCAAAGGAGTGAGCAAGATGAATTCTCAGTGTACAAAGACTCCCTTTTTTTCTTCCCTTACCACTCTCCCCTCCTCTGCAGTTACAGACTTCTAGGCCTGTGGCCACGTTCTTGGGAGAATCTAGATAGTTGAGCTACAAGTTTTGGAGGGAAGCTGCTGTATTTTCACCTGGTCTTTATGGGATGCATAGATTGAAGTCTAGAGGACTCTGAGATCATTTTACATCATAGTCACACTGAACCTGGACCCTAGAGAGTGAGAAATGAGCCTGAAAACCCTGTGTGCTTCTCTCTGCCAACCCACATGAAGGCCAAGGACTCTGGGAGCCGTCCAGGTACTGAGCCACCTCTGGAGATGAGCAGATACTCATAGGCCATGATGCCTCTAGCATTAAGTGCATATTTCTGCAGCTTCTAGCAGGGCTGGTGATTACTAACCACCCCCTTCAAATGTGTAGCCAACGAAGTCCCAGGTTATAAAGTTTAGGTCCATGCTGGAAGTCCATGAAGAGTTCTGTCAGGTGGTTGGGACTTAGAACTGGGACCATTTTTTAGCCAAGCATCTTTTTTTTTAAAAAAAAATTTTTTTTAACGTTTTATTTATTTTTGAGACAGAGACAGAGCATGAACGGGGGAGGGGCAGAGAGAGAGAGGGAGACACAGAATCGGAAGCAGGCTCCAGGCTCTGAGCCATCAGCCCAGAGCCCGACATGGGGCTTGAACTCGCGGGCCGCGAGATCGTGACCTGAGCTGAAGTTGGACACTTAACCGACTGAGCCACCCAGGCGCCCCAAGCCAAGCATCTTAATGTAAGCTATGTGTGTATGTACTTGAGCATTTTCATTTAACTCGACTGTTTGCCATAAATACTGACATGTGTCCAAAAGGATGTGGGGGAGATGGCAGATTACCCATGTTGGGAGGGACCACAGAGTTGATGCTTGGTAGCATGCATTATAGCATGAAGCACACCAATCCTCCTTTTTGGTGGCTTCAAGATTGGTTATTTCTAGTATTGGCCATAAGAAAGATTTCTCAAAAGCACCCTAAAAACCTGCATCCTCCTTCAGAGACCTACATAGTTCATATTTGTAGGAAGTCTGGCTGGGAAGGGATCTCTCCTACCCATTGGCCATACATCAAATTTTACCCATCCAAATGGGTCTGTTTTGCCTTTAGAAAGAAGAGACCCTTATCACCCCAGTAACATAAATCTTCCCCTGTTTTTCACCAACTTCAGGGAGGATGGGAAACACTTTTATAATCCTAATGGAGATTGTGTAATTTAAGAATTCTATATCCAGATTTCTTGAATATGAAGGCGAGTACAGCACTGCACAGTAAAGGAGACTCTAAGTTCCTCTATTCTGTTGCTTTACTCTGGGTGGATTCTATTGCTAAGGTCACTTCATGATCCAAAATGACTGCTGACTTTCTAGGCAGGAAGGAAGGTGGAATAAAGGGGCATACCTCTTGCTACCTCTACCCCTGGCCTTGATAGCCGTACCACTCATCACACCAGGTGAAAGGACAGGTATCACTCAGAGATGGTGCCATTAGCCAAGCATTTTCTTTTAAATTGCCCCTAAACACTAGTTTCAATTGTTTCTAACCACCAATTCTGATCTTCCTCAGGAATTCCCATTCTTGTACTTAAGTGAGAATTGGAGCAGGTGCTGACCAAGGGAGAACCTGTAGAGTGGGGCAACCATGCTACCTTGGAGGTGGCTGTAGCAAAGATATTTACCTGTACAGAGCTAAGAATGGGCAACAATTTTGAAACATAGCTGTATAACTTTGTCCTTCCTCAAATAATATTGACACATGGGACTCTGGAAAGAGCCAAAGTCTGTTTTCTGCCCCCCCCCTTCCCTGGAAGGGGGCACAAATCAGTGTTTTCATGAGGAAAGGAAGCTAATGCCTGCAGTTCACCCAGTAAACAGTCCTGAGTGCATACATGGTGCCCCTGGAAACAGTCATTACTTAATTGTATATTCCGTGGCCCCAGGTGGGAATTACATTAGTCAGAAAGTACAGTAGGACCATGGTCATCCACCAGGCCTCCCAGCAGCTGGCAAGCTCTAAGGTCCTGGTCTGGACATTGGAATCTAGTTCTTGTTCATCTACCCCATGACACGACTGAGAATGCAGGTGCAGATGGCATCTGGAAGGGCCTTTTTCATGGGGGGTTGAGTGGCAGGGACCATCCCTTGCTGTCTTGTGGTCAGAGCTTTCTGGCAGGGGATGGCAGACTTGGTAGTCCATTAAATTCCTGGTGCTCACAGATCTGGGTATATTTCTTGTGGAGGGAGTTTCCAGAAGCTGTCCTGAAAGGTGAAGGTTATGGCTGCCACTCCCCCTGTACCTCCCAGGGTCTGAGGTGATCCCCTACAAGGTGCCTGGGTTTTTTTTCTCTCCTTGTGCTGTCACAGAATCAGTGTATCCTTCCTATCAGCTCCAACTTGACATTCTTTGCCAGTCATCCCCTACTCTATCCACAGCTTTTTGTCTAGAACGGCCATTGCAAGAGGAACAAAACATTTTATAAGACTTAACCAGCATTAAGTCAACCCCATAGACCTGCTGTTTTGGTAGGCTGACAACCAGAGGTGGTGCCAAGTATTCTCCCTTGAAGGTCTGAGCCCCTGGTCACCATGTCTTTTTCGGGTTGAGATTGCTCACTGCCTTTTCTCACAGTTGGGAAAGGAGTACCAACTAGTGTCCAAGTGGGCCACTGATATGCCAAACCTATTCCTTCTATCCCCACCTGTGTCTCACTAGCCCTATGTTCTCAGGCTGATCAGTCAACTATCTGTGACAAGAGGACTCTCCTTTCCTGGTGGTATGGATATGAAGAACTCCATGACCCCTGGAGGAAGTATTCCTGGGGGCTCTGTAGAGTTAAAGCTCCTGGTCCCTAAAAGTGCGTAGAAGGAAAGCACACATTCTTCAAGTGGGTCATTGGGAATGATGGCAAGTGGGGCTACTTCTGCTTTTGCCCCTTGGTTCTAAGTATTGTTATTGGTGACAAAGTGCCATAAAAAGTACTTGCATTAAAACGTGAGCTTCATCCTGGAGGATGTCATCCTGTCCTTAAAGCATTGTCAGAGGTGGCCTGCCAAGGGCACATATGAAGTATTCAAATTGGTCAGCTGCTGGCTCAAAATGTGTTTTTCCTGTTAAAACCAGTCAGCTGGCGAGTTGTTTTGCCATCATAAGGAATGTGCTATGTTGGGAGGTTAAGCACTGATCAATACTGCTAGCAAGTCAGATATTCAGAGGTGGTAGAAGCAGCTGAATCAACTTTGCCCAGTGGAATCCCTCACTGCTGTGCCCATGAACAGCGACTATCTCTGCATCCATGGCTATTGTGTTCTTGGCCACCGTGGTACTTGCTAGTGTGATGAACATCAACTGGCAAAATCAGTTGAACATCTTCATCTGTGCCTACTCCCATATGTCTATCTACCTATCCTCCACCCAGACAGCCTTCTCCCCAGTCTTCCAACTTTTCCTTTCATGTTCTTGCTCAGCTGGCTAGGCCATTTGCTACTACCCATGAGTCATAAATACACCCAGACCCAGCTTTGGTCACATCTCTTTCCACATAAAATAGAATTTCTAGCAACGTACCTGCCTATTGGGATGACTTTTCCTTATCCTGGTCCTTCAAGACCACTCCTGAGTGAGGCTCTGGAACAGCAATCCTCCTTGACAGCTTATACCCACATACTGAGATGACCCATTTGTAAATCCAGCTTTTTCTCCTTCGTTAAGCTATTTGTAGTGGATCTCACATTTGGGCAAAGTGGTGAACTGTGGGAGGAGTGTCTAGTGCAATAGTAGAGACATGGGGGCCTGTGATACCTGCTCAGATATAACCAGGTATAAGATTGCTTGTGTCCTGGCCCTTCTTGTGTTCAGTTCCATATATACTACTTCCAAAACATGACAGACTGTGGCTGGGATCATCCAGCCTTAGGTCATAGGTCTGACAGAACCCGGCTAACGATAAACTGTGGCTGTGTGGTTGGACCTTTGCTCTCTATCAAGGCCCAGTAACACTAGGAGTTCTTTAACAAAAGAGTTCTCTGAAGATGGCAGGTTTCAGAACCCCATAAACCTGTTGTTTTCTCATTGGAGCATTTCATAGTGTCTATGTACCATTTTCCCCCTATCACTTCTAACCTTAGTACTATAGTTTGCTCAGTTGTATGACCTAAGTTTCAAATTATCCACAAGGGTACTGTAGCTAAAATTGCCTGAGTAAATGTTCCACGTTGGGCTGAAGTGACCTGGCTTTTATATACTCACTGATAGGTCACTGCATGTGGGACATCCCTAGAGGGACTGACTGTAGGCAAGATCATGCTCTGTAACAAAGGTAATTAAGACCTGAAAGGGCTGACAGCACTCTAAGCAGCAATGGGCATCACATTCTTCCTTGAGGAATCTAGGTGATGCCTTTCTGAGCACTACCATTGATCATCAGGACTTACTGTAGTATACCCTACATCCTTCAGGGGAACCCCTCTTACTGTTCTCCTGCCAACCCTATTTCTGTTCCTACAATTGGCTTTTAAAACAATCTACCAACACAACTGCAAGTAATGATAGACACAGATGCTTGGCTGTGAATGTTTGCCAACTTTCTTCTGGCCAAATTGTTCTGAAGGGAAGACCTCTGATTTGGGGACTTTTCTGGGAGTATAAGGATAAGGATTTCCTTCTATGAACTTCAGGTTGAACAGACAACCATTTCTGAATCTTTTATATATTTTTTTTTTAACAAAGGCATATATACGATATCTGGAGCCTCAGTACAGAGAATGTGTTGAATCCTTGGATCATGGGTAACGTGATAAAATCCCTGCACTTGAGGCAGTATCTCCAAAAACAGTAGGGCTCAGTCTACCCTCAACAGTCCAAGAGGCCAGTGCTCAGAAAATGACCTGCTGTAGCTGCCAGATGATTATATCGATGGCTGGGAGATTTTGGAAGCTTTTTTTCCATTACATGTCCTTTTTTTCTCCATTATCACTCAATTGTCAAAGAGTGCCCATTACTATTACTCTTCCCATTACTATTTTTCTCTCCAGAAGCTAGTCTTCTTAAAGAGTGACCCTTGAAATCGTGTATACTGCTGATGGTGCCCTGCCCTGCTAGGCCACTTAAGTCTGATCACACTTGAGATGCATTTAGATCTTCTGATGGTGGTTTTATATCCTTCTTGAGCCTTTCCCAGTTTCTTCTCCTTCACCATTTCTCTGGGCCTGCTCATGCTCCTTGTAGAGGCTCACAGTAGTAAAGTAGCATGAGAAACTGCTTTCCAGCCTTTGGTATTTTAAAAATGACTAACCTCGGGCACTCTTTCCTCCAGTTACTTTAGAGGCATGTTTTTGTGTAGTTTCACTTGTTCTATATTGGTTTTGAAGCAAATAAGGACATGGACCTAGGCAGCTGCTGTTGTCTTTGACTAGTTTCCCTTCTCCCCTTTAAAAGTTTTCTAATACAAGTGTGAAATAGTATTAAATTTTTTTAAATGTTTATTTTTGAGAGACAGCGTGTGAGCAGGGGAGGAGCAGAGAGAAAGGGAGACACAGAATCTGAAGCGGGCTCCAGGCTTTGAGCTGTCAGCACAGAGCCTGACACAGGGCTCAAACTCACAAGCCATGAGATCATGACCTGAGCTGAAGTCGGATGCTTAACTGAGCCACCCATGTACCCCTGAAATAAGATTTTTAAAAAATCCTAATCTGGAGTATGAAGAAATGTTCTCAGATCAGAAACACGAGGCAAGCCATCTGACCCATCTTACCAGGACTTAATGACTTCTGGCAAATTCTGGTAACCTCATTTACCCTAAAATGAGGCCACTTCCCAGCCTTCATGGGCCCCTGAGAATTTGCTTCAGCCAACCCTGCTTTCGTTTGCCTGGGAGCCATGGGTTGGTCATGTTTGTTTCCTCAAGGGCTTCTTCTCTTGCTATGGTACTAGACTGTCGTGAAACATTGCCTCTTTATATCTACACTTCTTTTAGAGGAATGACTGTCTCAAAATTTCAAGATCCAAGATTCATTCCATCTTTAAGTCATAGCTTCTTTAAAAGTTCTTAGGATTTGTGAAAGTATTGAGGTCTTTTGACTGCCATATGGTACAGAGTCCACCGTGGTTGGGATGTGACATACCAGATTCTGTTCACAAGGACTTCCAGCCTCTAGACCTGTTTTAAGGCCACCAAGTGGCACCAAATGATGGGACTCCCAAATGAGTTAAATGGCATCCAAGACTTGGGTCTGTTGAGGGCTGGGTTGATGCTGATGTTAACTCTCCCTCTTCATTTCCATATGGTTCATAAAAGTTGCTTCACTCTCAAACAGCTTGGGCCTCCTACATCTTCAGTGTCCCATAAGGGTCTTCAGTTCTGATCAATCCCTGGTTAAACCAGTCTGTTGGATGTACAGGGAATATTAATGACAAGTATTTGGAAACGATGTTTTCTCTGCATGACCTACCTTAACATCACTCAAAACAAGATGGGATAGAGCAGGAAGAGGAACTTTGAGAGTCAGTGATGTCTGAGAGTGGCCTAGGAAAGAATCCCTTCTTAGTGTTCATGCTGGACATGTCAGTGGATGGCTTTTATCTCAGATTGAGCCATTACCAGTTAGGTTGTCTGGAAGTCATTACCCAGGGAAGTCCTTGTCATGAAAACATATCCCTTTTTCTTCGGGGCACGGGGAATGAACAGCATTGTTGAGCAAAGGTCCTGCTCTTCAGTCACCAGGAGATGATGGTCAAGGCATTTGCCTAGGTCCCACACCTCCAACTTTTCTGGAGGCAATTTCCTATCCTCTTCATTTACCTCTTACCTGAGAAAGCAGGTAGGTTTTTTTGAGATGATTTTATTTGGGAGACTTCTTGCTGAGAGTCCCTTTGGAATAAAGATCCTCTTACTAAGGTGACAACATCAGTTCCATCCAGAAATTTCATAATTCAATTAAACCCTCATGGTGACTATACCACTCTATAGTACAAGAAGTCACTCCTGGTCTTCCAGATCTTTTTGATTCTTAAATACCCAGTGGTATCAAGGTACCTTGAGATCTGGACTCCCCAGTGACAAAAGTCATCTTTCCAAAGTAAATCCAAATTACATAAAAAACATTTGTTCTGAGTAATCAGGGCTCACGACTTTGAACTAGATCACTTTGACTGAGAATGGAAAAAGTTAGATCTTTCAGTTTATGTCCTGTTAATTCCTTGTAAAGTTTTCTTTGGTAACCAAAAACATAGGTGAGTTTCCAAACCATGGTAGACTCTGTAGTTGTGTGAACCTTCCCATTTCCCCTTGGTGGCCAATCCATGGGTTCTGTGCAGCTAACCCTATTTGTGGGGGTCCTTGGCATGCCTCTAGTTATTTCTTCTTAGAAATATAAGGGTTGGTCAGTTTGGTTTATGAGCACAAGACCAAGAGTGTTTTTACTCCTATTTCCTCTAAAATCCTGCAAGACCCTGGCCTTTTTGACCAAGTTAACCTGGGAACACTAATCACATGTTACTGCTATTAAGAAATGCCATTTAAAAATGTTAATATACAGTGAAATAATTTTAGGAGAATTCAGTGATTCATCACAAGTGCCCTCAATACCCATAACCCATTTAGTCCATCCCCTATCCACCTCCCTTCATCAACCCTTAGTTTGTTCTGTCATTAGGATTCTCTTGTGGTTTTCCTTCTCTCCCATGTTCATCTGTTTCTTAAATTCCATGTATGAGTGAAATCATAGGATACTTGTATTTCTTGGACTTATTCTCCTTAGTATAATGCCCTCCAGTTCCATCCACACTTTTGCAAATGGCAAAATTTCATTCTTTTTTGATCAGAGTAACATTCCATATACATACACACACACACACACACACACACACACACACACACACACACACACACCACATCTTTATCCTTCATTGGTTGATGGACATTTAGGCTGTCTCCATAGTTTAGCTATTGTTGATAATGCTGCTATAAACATTGGGTTGCAGGTACTTTTAATCTGTATTTTTGTATCCTTTGGGTAAATATCTAATAGTGCAATTGCTGGACTGTAAGGTACTTCTATTTTGAGTTTTGAGGAACCTTCACATTGTTTTCCAGAGTGGCTGCACCTGTTTGTGTTCCCACCAAAGTGCAAGATCATTCCCTTTTCTCTACATCATCAACACCTGTTTCCTGTGTTAATCTTACCCATGATGACAGGTGTGAGGTGGTATCTTGTGGTTTTGATTTGTATTTCCCTGATGAGTGGTGTTGAACATCTTTTCATGTATCTGTCAGCCATCTGGATGTCTTTGGAAAAGTGTTTATTCATGTCTTCTGCCTATTTCTTAACTGGGTGGTTTTTTGGGTGTTGAGGTTGATAGGTTCTGCAGAGATTTGGGATACAAATCCTTTATCTGGTATGTCATTTACAAACATCTTCCATTTTGTAGGCTGCCTTTTATTTAAAAACATTTTTTTTTAACGTTTGTTTATTTTTGAGACAGAGAGAGACAGAGCATGAACGGGGGAGGGTCAGAGAGAGGGAGACACAGAATCTGAAACAGGCTCCAGGCTCTGAGCTGTCAGCACAGAGCCTGATGCGGGGCTCGAACTCACTGACCGCGAGATCATGCCCTAAGCTGAAGTCGGCTGCTCAACCGACTGAGCCACCCAGGCGCCCCAGTAGGCTACCTTTTAGTTGTGATTGCTTCCTTTGCTGTGCAGAAGCTTTTTATCTTGATGAGGTCCCAATAGTTTGTTTGCTTTTTGTTGCCCTTGCCTACAGTGAGGTGTCTAGTAAGATATTGCTGCAGCTAAGGTCAAAGAGGTTGCTGCCTGTGTTCTCTAGATTTTGATGGTTTCCTGTCTCACGTTTAGGTCTTTCATCCATTTTGAATTTTTGTGTGTGGTGTAAGAAAGTAGTCCAGTTTCATGTTACTGTCCAGTTTCCCCAACACCTTTGGTGAAGATTCTTTTCTTTCCATTGGATATTCTTTCTTTGTCAAAAATGTGTTGTGGATCCATTTTCAGGTTCTCTATTCTCTTCCATTGATCTGTGTGACTGTTTTTGTCTAGTACCATAGTGTCTTGACGACTACAGATTTGTAGTATAGCCTGAAACCTGGAATCATGCTTAATTTTGTTTTTCCTTTGCAAGATTGCTTTGGCTATCCAGGATGTTTTGTGGTTTCCTACAAACTTTAGGATTGTTCTAGCTCTAAAAAACACTAGTAGTATTTAGATAGGGATTGCATTAAAGGTGTAGATTGCTTTGGGTAGTATAGACATCTTAATGATGTTTGTCCAATCCTTGAGCATGGAAGGTATTTTTCCATTTGCATCAATTTCTTTCATAAGCATTCTATAGTTTTCACCACACAGATCTTTTCTCTTAAGTTTATTCCTAGGTATTTTCTGTGGGTTTTTTTTGTTGTTGCAATTGTAAATGGGATCGATCCCTTGATTTCTTTCTGTTGCTTCATTATTAGTGTATAGAAATGCAACAGATTTCTGTACACTGATTTTATATCCTTTCCTGAATTCAAGTATCAGTTCCAGCAATTTTTGGGTGGAGTCTTTCAGGTTTTCTACATAGAATATCATGTCTGCAAAGACAGTTTGATTTCTTGCTGATTTGTGTGCCCTTTATTTCTTTGTGTTTTCGGATTCCTGAGGCTAAGACTTCCAGTGTTTTGCCAAATAGTAATGGTGAGAGTGGGCATCGTTGTCTTGCTCCTGACCATAGGGGAAAAGTTTTCAGTTTTCCCCATTGAAGATCTTAGCTGTGGGTCTTTTGTATATGGCCTTTAAGATGTTGAGGTATGTTTCATCTATCCATACTTTGTTGAGGGTTTTTATCAAGAACAGATGCTGTATTGTCAAATGCTTTTCTGATCTATTGAGGATCATCTGGTTTTTATCCTTTCTTTGATTGATTAACGTGGTATATCATGTTGACTTGTAAATATTGAACCAGCCCTGAAGCCCAGGAATAAATCCCACTTGATTGTGAATAATGCCTTTAATGTACTGTTGAAATCGATTTGCTAGTATGAGAATTGCTGCAACCTGTTAATGTAGCTTAAATACACTAAAGCAAGGCCATGAAAATGCCTAGGTGAGTTTTCAGGGATATTCATCAGGAATATTGGCCTGTTATTCTCTATAGTGGGGTCTTTCTCTGATTTGGAATCAAGGTAATGCTGCCTTCATAGAAGGAGTTTGGAAGTTTTCCTTAAATAGATGCCATTATGAAATAGGCATGTACCTCTATGGGTGTCCCAAAGTGAAATAAGCTGTGGCTATAGAGGAGTATACATAATAGTTGCACTCCATGGCTCAAGATGGAATATGTGCAGGAGAGAAGCCTCTAGTTGGCAATGGCTTACCTTGTCTACCTTCAGGAACTCTGGGACCCCAGCTGTCTAGTTTTGGATGGGAGTTACATAAGGCTTTGGGGGGGGGGTGCAGATAAGGCCTTTAAAGGGCCTGCTTGCTTCTGTCACAGAAAGAGGTTCTGTGAGCATTGGTGGAACTGGAAAGGAACTTCAGCCCTCTGCTTTCCTGATGACTAGCATTTCACTCCCCTTTCTGGAAAAGTCCTGTGAAAGAGGGGGTGACATGAAGAGTACCACATAGATATAATTATCTAATGAGGTTATTGGTTTCAGAAGTATCTGAATTAACTGAATACCTCCCAATTTCTGATTCTAAAGTTTCTAGAAAGCTCTCTGCAGGTAACTCTGAATTCCTTTGTTACCTACCTAAAGTTGCTTGGCCATCCCTTGAGTCTCTATTGGTCAGTGAGTTCCAGATGAGATACAGTGCCTTGCCCAGAATTGCCTCCTGGACATGTGTTTAGGTTGACTTTAGGTTTTTAAAAGGCCTTACAAACACTTATGGTGGGTGACTGTATATATCTTGTTGAAATTCATGCAAGTTAGGCCAGATGCTATATTGCTACATTGGGTCTTGTAGCCAAATAGTAGAAAATGTGGAAAATCTTAGCTCAACAGAAGGGACAATTCTAGAGACCTCAGTAAAGAGAAGGCAGACTGTAGAGCAGTTATAAGGGACTATAGTTAGAAGTTTAGATGTAATAAATACTCCTATAATGGGACAACTCAAAGATGGAGTAGACAGCAGTTATAACTTCATCAGATTTTTTTCACCCGCTCATAATTACTAACATGAAACTTTGTAAGCAGGAATCTCTATCAGATTCAAATATTCCCACTGATGGGGCTTATCTCCCCACTTCCTCTATGATTTGGATCACAAATAAACTTGGAATTGCTGTTTAGTTGGTAAAACACTACAAATTTTGCTTATAGCCTTTAAGACATCTGCAGTAGTAGGAGGAGACACTAAATAGTGCTGAGAAGTGGGGGTAAGTGCGATAGAACCAAAGTGTGTTCTTGAAGTCAACTCCAGAAAGTGGTTCTTGGAGGAAGCAGTGGTCAATCAGATGAAGTATTTGTGATAGGTAAGATAACAGGGAATAGAAATAACTGATTTTAGTACTGAACAGTTTAGGGTTAAAGGAAGAAACTTGACTCATGGAGCTTAGGAAAAGAGGTGTAATTGGTTTCAAAGAAAATAATGAAAACTAGGCATGGTGCCCTAGAGTCTCTTGGAGTATTATAAAGGTGAGCAGAGAAACAGGTGGCATCTAGAGGGGATTTAAACTTGAGGAGGTGGGGCCACAATACTGTTCTGGTCATCACTCCTGTGTGGGGTCAGTTAGTAGGTGACCCTGCCTGAGAATGTGCTTCTAGAGTAACACAGGCTGGAGTCCCCTCAACGTTTCAGATCTACTCTCCCTGGAAGTGGCAAGAATACCCCCATACTCAGCTGGGAAATACTACAAAATTTCTACTAAGTCATTCACTTAGTGGGAGTACAGTTGGGATAAGAGCTCTTGTGGTTCTAGACCTCAGGGTCCTACCCCTGTCAACTCTCACAGAGGTGAGTAATGAGAAAAAGAATCTGCATGGGTAAAATCTACTTTTCTCAGATACTTATGTGCTTCAGAAAACATGGCCCATGCAAATAATGGCATGACTCTATTCTGGTCACCTTTTATTTTTCCTCTGCTAAAAGCTCTTTCATTTGGTCCACGGCCTGAGAAAAGGCTCCAGGGTAGTTAAAAAGCTGCATAGTGGTTGGGGTGCCTGAGTGCCTCAGTGGATTAAGCATAAGATTCTTAATTTTGGCTCAGGTCATGATCTCCTGGTTCGTGAGATCGAGCCCTGCTTCGGGCTCACAGACCATGCTTGGGATTCTTTCTCTCCCTCTCTCCCCCCTCCCCCACATGCTCACTAGTGTTGGCGCTCATGCTTTCTCAAAATAAACTTTAAAAAAGCTACCTAGTGGTGACAGGGAGGGGTTAGACAGCAGCCCTTACACTAGGGGGGATGCTACAGAAGCCCCTCAAAGGCCACTGGGCTTGGAATGCTCCTAGTCATGCTTGAGAAGGAGCTTTTTAAAGAGAAACCCAGGATTGCACATCTTTGAGTTTCACCTCCTTAACTATGAAGTAACTCCATTAGGGGGTCTGCACGGGTAGAACCCATGCATACAGATCCAAAGTGACCTTATTCTGGTTCTTCTCCAGGATCATGGCAGCTTTCATGGTGTCCAGGATTTAACCCTGCTTATCTTGGGATGGCTTCTGCAAGTCTAGGCAAAGGGTGTGACCACTGCATTGCTTTTGTATTTTCAAGAGACATTCAGCACCCTTGTACTTTTCCTTGACCAATTCATGAGGGAAATGGCCCACACCCTCTAAGCCCTGTCCTCGTGGTTGGAACAGAAACCCAGAGTAGGTGTAGGAGGCCTGCAGGTGCAGATTGACTAGGTAGTTGCTGGTGACTTCCACCTCAGTGGACTAATTCTGACAATCATGGTTGACTAGTAATAAGGAGAAAAGCTCAAAACCATGTTGGCTGGTTGCAGAGGCTGAGGATGGCTGAGAAAATTGTCCTTGTTGCAACTAGAAGAGAGGTTGGAGGATGGCCAGAGGCTGGAAAAAGGGGTGTCTCCAGGTCTGTTCCTTCCAAACACTGTTGAAGCAAGAGGCAGGTCCATGGGGCTACTGGGCACACTCCAGTAATGTTAACTGAATGTTTCTCCTTTAAAAATCAAGTTGCTTAGTAGAGCCACAGGCTGCAGCCTCCTGAATGTCTCCAGAGGGAGACCTGCATATAGACCTTGGGTGGAGACCTGAGCACAAAACTATCCTTCATTCACAAATAACATGAAGTCTTGGTTGCCTACCTAAGCAGGTCTGGAATGCTCTACCATGGTGTTTTTTTTTTTTTTTTTTTTTTTTTTTTTTTTTT
>NC_064811.1:6793985-6795436 GCF_023721935.1 Panthera uncia
TTTTTTTTTTTTTTTTTTTTTTTTTTTTTTAATATTATCTTTGAGAGAGAGAGACATACAACATGTTTGGGGGAGGGTCTGAGAGAGAGGGAGACACAGAATCCAAAGCAGGCTCCAGGCTCTGAGCTATCAGCACAGAGCCTGATGCGGGGCTTGAACCCACAGACCACGAGATCATGGCCTGAGCCAAAGTCGGACACTTAACCGACTGAGCCACCCAGGTGCCCCATGGAATGCTCTACCATGGTGTTTACCACTGTTCAAGGACAAGGCTGGGGCAACAGAGCCAGAAGAGCCTCTTACTGAGGCTACTCTAGACCCTAGACATGAGTATACCGTTAAGTCCTTAGAGTTGAGCACAGAGGAAGAGCTCCTGCCACTGAGGCCTATGTATGGCCTTTGTGGTAGGCATTGTGATGTTCTGATCAGATCCTAGCTGAACAATTGAAGACATTTTGCCTTCTCTTCTGGAATGATAGTTGGCAGACCAGCATTGTATATAACCCTCCATTGTGCTTGCCTTGAGTGCCCTCCCCCTCCCCCTACTCCTGGGCACTGTGCCTGACCCACATCCAGCCCCAATCAGTGTGGAAGTAGGATAGCCTGGCCCTGCCACTGTAACTTGGGATGACCCTGAAAGGCCATCCTAGGTTTAACATGTCCTATAGCTGAGCCTTAATGAGGTTGCATTGCAGTTCAACTTCACCCTCTGCCGATCTGGCTTCCTTTCCCTCCCCAGGTGGTAATGCCTCAAGAGGATTCTCTAAGTTTCCTGCATTTTTCTCCATCTTCCTAGGGAGCCTACCCTGTGACTGCTCTCATTCCTGTCTCCATGATGCCCTGTGAATAAGCATGGGCTGGCTTTAGAGACAGGCTGATATCCTCAATCTTGCTTGTTTCAGGTCTCTACTTACAAAAATAGACCATGTCCTCTCTCTCCTTTGTGAAGTGGGCAAAACTGCCTGACCATCTGCCACTGGGAGGGCTTTCCATTTCCCACTCCCTTGCAAACCCTCCATTGAATGCAGCCATAACCCAGGTTTGCATGTTTTCCTCTGTTAATACCCCAAGAGGCAATAGGTGGTTTGAGAGAAGGCTGGCAAATGAATGGGGGAGGGAAAGGGTACTGGGAGAGTCTGAACTACATGTTAATGGAATACACTGTGCCTTTCAGAGTTATTCATATTTGGTGTTTAATGTCATACTTGTTTTTATGATGTAACATTGTGGTGCTTGCCTAACTCTGAACTTGAGACATCCATGTACTGGGTTTTATCTGATCTATCACATCTTAGGGTCATGTGGTGTCCCATGGTCAAGATTTGGTTTCTGATGGAGTCACACAGCAATCCAGCAGTTATTCACAAGAACAAGGCATGGTCTTGCTTCGGTACCCTACTCATCTGTGTGTGTGTGTGTGTGTGTGTGTGTGTGTGTGTGTGTGTGTGTGT